>NW_026111922.1:37500-72500 GCF_024679095.1 Eriocheir sinensis
GTTGTTGCAAGCTGGGAGCCGAGGGACAACAAGATGGTCAGAAAACGCAACATCATGATCTGAAAGTGGTGGGAATGAAGTATTTAAACCCGTGGTCTCAGGTTATAGCTATGGGTGTTGGGATTATCTTGTTGAACATTTGACTCTGAGGGGGAAGTACCAATATCAAGGTCCAAAGGTGAGGGAATTACTTTCAGACGATCACTGTGACCTTCTAGACTGACTCCACTACTCGACTCGAGAACCTCGAACCGATTTCCCCTGACATTCCGAACAACTCGGTAAGGACCCACAAATTTAGCCCCCAGTTTCGAACTCCTTTCCGCTTGCTTAATCATGACTGTGTCACCCTCTTTGAAATTCACCGTGACGGCCTGTTTGTGTTGTTTTGACATCATTTCAACCTTCGTAGCTTTTAACGTACACCTAACTTCTGAGTGTATCTTGGAAAACATATGCATCTGCTGTTGCGCGTACCTATCAATGTTGTAGAGAGGTTGTTGTGGGATTGTTAGGAAGTCGTACGGAAGACGTTTCTCCACCCCATATAAGATGTAGTAGGGAGACTTCCCCGTAGAGTCGTTTACCGACGTATTTATGGAAGCGGCTATATGCGATAGCCAATCCTCCCAGTTATCGTGGAGATCGTTCACGATAGGCCTGAGGACCTGTAAGATTTTCCTATTAGCCCTCTCCGCCAACCCATTAGCAGCTGGGTGGTAAGCTGTGATGAAGGATTGCGTGATGTTAAACTGAGCGCATATTTCGCTCAATACTGAGTTCCTAAACTCGGTGCCATTGTCACTCAAAAGAATTCGAGGAGACGAATGTGGACACAACACGTGAGTCACGAGGGCATGGGCCAGGCGTGTGGCTGTCTTGTCCTTGAGAGGCGCTAGAACTAGAAACCTAGAGAACTGGTCGACGCACGCCAATAAGTAGCGCGAGCCATGTTGGCTCTGGGGGAGCTGTAATAAGTCTATATTAACAACATCCCATGGCTCCTCTGGTACTGGGTATTGCAACATAGGTGCTGGCCCTTTGACGGACCCCTTGTGCTTAGCACAAACGACGCAATGTGCGACATGTTTTTCTACATCAACCCGTAATGTGGGCCAGTAGAATTTTCGTCTGGTGACAGATAGCGTCTTGTCCCTTTCTGGGTGACCCGCAATGGGTGTGTTATGGACCAGCTTAAGCGTTACGGGGACGTATTTGTCTGGGATGACCAGTTGGTCTAAAGGTACCGGTTTGGTTGGCCATGACCTACAAAGGAGGTTGTCCTCTGATAGGAAGAATTGTGAAAAGGGAACTGGCAATTCAGGAAGGTTTGATTCGTCTCCCGACTCGAGGGCGTAAATTAACCTCTTCCACACAGGGTGGTCACGCTGAGCAGTGTGTAGCTCAGGTGAAGTGAAGTTGTGGATGACCTCTGGGGTGGTAATCGCGCCTATCGGAATATTCCGAGATAAGGCATCTGCGACCACATTTGTTTTCCCGGTGATGTATTTTATCTCCGGTTTGTATGCTTGGATCGTTAAGAACCATCTTGCCAGACGACCGTGTAGGTTTTTTCCCTTGAAAAGATCAGTTATGGCCGCGTGGTCCGTAAACACCACAATTTTGTACCCCATCACTATGTCACGAAAATGCTTCAGAGCCCACACAATGGCAAGAGCCTCTAGGTGGGTAACAGAATAGTTCTTTTCCGGAGCTGTAAGTACTCGACTGGCGAACGCTATCACATGCTTTTTGCCGGACTTATCTGTTTGCATCAGCGCGGCTCCTACTCCACTAGCCGAAGCATTTGGTACAAAGCTGAAAGGGGTCCTTGAAATCCGGAAAGACAAGAACCGGAGCCTGTGTAAGCGCTTTCTTTAAATCCTCAAAACTCGTTTGTTGAGCTGGGAGCCACTGACATGGTACGTCTTTCTGTAAAAGATGGGTTAGGGGACTCGCGCGTGCTGCGAAGTCCTTTATGAAAGGCCTGTAATAACCTGCGACACCCAAGAAAGACCCTATCTTGTCCGCAGACGTTGGCTGAGGGAAACTCGGCAATAGCCTTTATTTTGTCGTCCACTGTGTGGATGCCGAATTCGTCCACGACATGCCCCAAGAACTTGATCCGAGGCTTTAAAAATTCACATTTGGTGATTTTGAGCTTTAATCCGACCTCTTGAAGTCTGTGTAGGACTGCTTTTAGTGTTTCCATGTGTGCATGCACGTCTTTACTTGCTATGATGATGTCGTCTAAATACACATAGACAGAGTTGCCCAGCAAGTCACCAAAAATACTGTTCATTGTCCTTTGGAAGGTCAAGGGAGCTCCTGTGAGCCCGAACGGCATCCTCGTCCACTCATAGTGGCCATGAGGCGTGCTGAAAGCCGTTATTTCACGTGACTCGGGGGCCATGGGCAGTTGCCAGTAGCCACTGACCAGATGAAGACTCGTAAAGACTTTATTTCCTCTACCGAGACACATCAGAAGATCTCGAAGAACGGGAAGGGGAAAATGATCATCCACGGTCGCGGTGTTCACACGCCAGAAATCAATCACAGGACGATAAGAGCCGTCTTTCTTTGGAACCAGAAACAAGGGTGAATTCCACGGGGAACTCGATTCTTTGATGACACCTTGTTCTAACATTTCAGAGATAAGTTGTTGCACCACCTCCCTCTGACTGTGGGGGAGCTTGTACGCATTGATATATACAGGATTTGTATTGGGTTTTAACTTAATGTGGTGTTCAGCACACTGCGTAACTCCAAGCGGCTCGCCTGGTAGAGCAAGCGCCCCCCGATAATGTTCCAGAAGCTGGACTAAGGTTGGCTTAATTTCGGAATAGTGTGCAACTTTTAGGAATGCCTCTAAATTAGCTGTGTCTTGTTCGGGAGAAGCCTGACACGCCGAGGTTATGCCTGAGACTTGGGATGAAGGGTATTCAGCTGGTTCCGGGGTGACATTTCTCCCATACACTAGACACTGGCATAATCGAACACCGTGTTTTAAGGATACAGGGGATCCAGACGTGTTTATTACCAATGCCTCTGCAAAACCTCCCTCCTTGACTGTCGCAAGAGTTACCTCCACCGTCACGCGGTGTATGTGAGGAACTCCGTCGATACACACATCACTGCCCGTCGGAGGGGCGTTAGGCAAACGGATTTTAACAAGTTTTACAGCACGATCCGGAACTATATGAGGACCTTCTACGACTGCCGTTACTGTCCGCCACAAGTCTGCAATGGTATCGTGTGGTTTGACCGTAAGAGGTGACACTTGGGCGGTGGCAGTCCCTGAGTCTGTGGTGGGTTGGTCATTTTCCCCCTCTGAGGGTGGGATTACAGGTGACAGAGGCGATGGATTTACCATCCCCTGTATGCGTCGGCCTTGATACACGATCGCGTTGTTTTCAGGGTTTATGGTTATGTGCAGGTCTTTCATGGCGTTTAATCCTAAGATCCCATCCACAGGTAAAGCAAACCTGCTAGAGACATAAAAGAAATCTCGAAAGGGACATACTTTTTCATGTAAGCTGACTGTTAGTGGTACTCGCCCAAGGATTCCCAAAGTGGTGCCCGTCACGCCTACCACATTCAGGTCGTTCTCTTGGAGCGGCCAAATTTCCCCACTCGCTTGTCGTGTCAGTGACCTGTAAGCGGAGTCGGATATGACATTGACTGTGGCACCTGTGTCAACCGCTAAGGTGAGTGAAATTTTTGCAAACCTCGCAAGGGCGGGCAATTATGCTTGTCCGTCCCAAGGCGGCAATGACGGAGTCAAGCTGCTCCCAATTAGTATTTTCCTTAAGGGACACTTGGATGTACGCCTCGGGGCTGTCACGAAGTCATGTCTTTTTATTCTGAGAAGAGGAGTGTGGTTTACTGTCCGCTGAGGACTTGTACTTCTGTTTCTCCTTGGCCTTTTGTATTGCAGAACAACTGTCTGAATCATGAAAACAATTCCCGTGGATATGGCAAAAGGCAGCCTTCCGCTGATGGTTTGGCCTAGGGTTCCTGTGTGATGAATGATGCCCGCCCCTGTAACCTCCTGACCTCCTATCTGAGCCCCGTCTTGAATGTGTTGATTCCCTACGTTTCGCGAAACAAGAATGTTCAGAATGTCCTGATTGTTTGCAAAAACTACAGGTGGGGGGCTTTTTTTTAGACAGAGAGAAGAGGGGGAAGAATTAGAAGAGGGTGGGTGAGGAAGGTAAAGAGAGAAGTAAAGAAGGAGTAGGAGGGAGAAGAGAAGGCGGGAAGTCCAGCTATCTGGGGCATTTTATGACACTTTTAGGCTTACAGTCAGTTCATGAAGTTGGAGTTTGGTTGATACATTGTTTGGCACGTAGTCGACGTTATGTTCACAACAGGTTGTTACACGTTTGATTTCGGCAGAGTCATGATTGTGTTTACATTTGTGTTTTTGGGCGTAAAGTGTAGTTGTGGTGTTTGCGTATAGCTCGCTAGCCGAGTGTGGATGCAGTGATTCGGGAGTTGCTTCCTTGGGGTAGCTCAGATTCAGTGGAGTAGCGGTGCAGGCAGGGAGTTTATTGCTGCAAGGCTGCTTGGGAGGTCTCTGTGGTAGTAGGTTAGACCGGAGCAAGTCGGCACACATTTTACATTCTCGCTGATGAAAGCAAAACAATAGAGGATTTTGTTAATTTGATAGTTTCAGTCAAAACTACAAACATTCCTCTTACATTCCATGCAATAAAAACAATGTTTTCTCTCCAAACAAAGGTACAGCATTCTTTAGAAAAAAATAATTAACATGTACCAACTTACCCCGCATACGGGGTAAGTTGGCACACACTATGGGGTAAGTTGGCACATCATATATTAAAAGCAACTTAGAAGCGTATGACCGTAAATTTATATACAGATTATCTGTACTGCGTAATTCAAAGACCATTCTGTCCCAAAGTAACACAAAACATACATTTTCAGTCAAGAAAATACCGATACCACAGCATCATAACAAAAGACTGACCATTTATCATTTTAAAGTGCAAATAAATCATTAATTGTAGCCTATTTGCTTATCAATCTATCTGTCAAAAGCAGCCTCGCACTGTAGGCTATGTGAGTGTGTACATGCCGCAACCAGTTCATGTATAGCATAATGTGAGGCAAGTTGACACTGAGCCAACGTGCCCCGTTTTCATTGAGCTAACTTGCCCCATTCAAGAAATTAGTCATGAACAACGATTTTAGTATATACTGAGAAACCTAGTGTGATTGGTATTGAGAGTAGACAGACCTTAATACCCTAAGTTAGAATATGGCTGAATTGAAAAGTACCCCCTAATAAACAGAGACATGTTATAGCAAATAATATAATCAAAAGAAAACTTACCTTCCAGCATCAAAATCAAACTTTGCCCCACAGCAGCCAACTCCTGCGACCCCTCAGGATGGCGGTTTGTTAGTAACTGGGGATCACTGTGGCGATCACTTGGTGTGCGTATCGCTGCCGTCGAGCAGTAAATAGTGAAATTATTTCAAGTGTGCCAACTTACCAACCCCTGTAGCAAACTTGCCCCGGTCTCCCCTACCTGAGTATGTTGTTCGCGTTGTCAGTGATTGTGTTAAAGTGGTGTATGCTGAGCTGAGTGTTACTGAATGTGTGTGTGGGAATGGGAGGGTAATCAAGGATAGGCAGGATAAGTGTTTTTACAAGGTGGGTTTTTATGTTTGTGCATGGGCATCAGCTTAAATCTGTATAGTTTTGACGTACTGGCAAACTGGACTCTATTCCGGACATGTTTATAGTAACCATTTGTGGAGATGTGGAGACCCAGGATTTTGCCCGTTTGTTGCGTGTGGTGTGTGTCATTTGCAGTAATCAGTTGTTCATTGGTATAGGGAGCCGAGTCTCATGACAGTGAATTTGTTGGTGTTGGTTTGTATTCGCCATCTCGACTCATAGAAGTTAAGGGAGTCACTCTCCCGGGATGTTGAGAGTTGAGCCATCTGAATTGACCTCCCTGGATAGCCGACGATTTGAGTGACATCGTCGGCGTATGAGATGTTGGTGCCTCTGAGTGGGGGAGTATCTCTGGTGTAGAGTGAATAGCGTTGGGGAGAGCACACTGCCCTGAGGGACACCGCAGCTCAGGTCAAAGCTGTCACCGAGGTAGTCTCCAAGTCTCATTCTCGCCGACCTATCATCTAGAAAGTCGCATAAGAGCTGTTCTGGCATGATAGGATGTCTGAGGTGTAAGATTTTGTACTTCATCCCAAGGTGCCAGACTTTGTCGAAGGCCTTGGTGATGTGTCTCAGGACGAGATGGCATTGTCCCCCGTTAGCTTTCTGTTAGGCGACAGTCTTGGTCACGAGAGCGAGGGCGTGCGTGGTTCCCCTGCCTGGGCGGAACCCAAACTGTAAGTCATTGTGGATGTCTGAGTCTTCAAGGAATGTCCTGAGTCGGTGGTCAAGAATTCTCTCAAATATCTTCCCCGGCACTTCAAAGGGGGATACTGGCCTGTAGTTAGCGGGGTAGTGAGGGTTTTTACGAACTTTTGGTATCAGTTTCAACGTGGCCTTCTTGAACTTGTCGGGAAGTAGCCTGCTGAAAGGGAGGCTTTGAGAGTCTTTGTTTAAGTATGCAATGGCTTCAAGGGGAAGGTGTTTTATGATGGTTTTATTTATACCACTTTGTCCTGGTCATGTCTTTTCCATGCCTTTGATTATGGAAAGGATGTGTTCGGATGTAGTTTCAAAAGTGAGGAACTTGTCAGAATTTAGGGCCGGTCTTACAGTCCTTTCGGGAGCGGTAAAACGAAAACGCGCACTAGGTTCGTTGGCTGGCGTACGAGAGCAAGGCGCCCGTCTTACAATCAAAGATTTACGCTCCCCAACGAGACCCGCACCGAACCTAAATCGTCGGCAGTGTTGGTATAACTGGTCGGCCGAGGTTGGCAAGCGTGAGTGTTAAAACGTAAACAAAGTCACGTGATTTATCGGCGCGTACCATGAACTGTGCAGCGGCCACAGTTGTTTTTCTCGAGATAAATCATGTTTTCAGGATTACCTTGTCTCCAGGTAGAGTTGTGGGCATACCTCAAAGCTTGAGTCTGTGATGGGTAATAATAATAATAATGACAGGGCCAGTGTGACATTTCTGCTACCCACAGTTTATCTTCCCAAAGTTTTTCTAGATACCCATTAGTTAGTCAGCCCAAAAGGGTGCACGAATAGCTGGGTGAGCTGCGTGTCGACTGATCAAGCTGAGATTCATACACGGACACACGGATGTGCTGCTGAACCTGCTAACCAATGCATCAGTGTTTCTTTAATAATGTACTGGCCATTTTTGACGTGCCACCCTCCCAGCTGTTCATTCTCCTTTTCAGTGTGATAAAAAAGGGGGAATACTGGATAAAACGCCCTAGGAAGACTATTTACAAAGTCTTTGGTAAATAGTTTAGCTCTGCCACTTCAAAATACTCTTCCAAGCTGTGGGCAAAGGGCAAAAATAAATGCTCTTTAACCATATTATGAAGGTTTACATTATAAGTATTGACTAACCTAAGCAGCCGTAACATAACCAAATCTAACCACTGCAGCCACCGCCCAGACTGTCCAGTGCACTGACAGTGCTGGCAGGGGTATGTTGGGTTTGCTTAGATTAGTTAGTTTTCGTTATTACTTTATACTTTATACTCCTCCGTGGTCTAGTGGTCAGCGTGCCTGTCTTCTACTCCGCGGGCCCGGGTTTGAATCCCAGCCCGGGCAGTCGGTGTGCAGCTCACCCAGCTGTTCATCCTCCCTCTCTGGCTGGTAGATAAATGGGTACCTGGGGAAACCTGGGGAAGGTAAACTGTGGCAACCCGGATGTCACACTGGCCCTGTGTCCCGCGGTAATGGGCTCCCTCCCACCACAGGCTCAGGGGCTAATGCTACGGAGATGAGCACCGAGGCCACGCGCTGCTACAGCGTATGCCCCCAACTTTACCTTACCTTTATTACTTCATTTGAACTACTTGTTTGTATATTTTCTTCAAATTATAATGGTTTTGAGTATTATTAATCTGAAAATAGTAAGAAAAAAAGTAGTGGGAATTGTTTCTTCACTCAAAGAAATGGATATTTGGGAAAACCTGGGGAAGGAAACTGATAACTCCTGTCACACTAGCCATGTCCCAGAGTAAGTAGTTCTTGCCAACAACCAGCTCTAGGGCCAATAAGATGAAGATGAGCAATGAGGCCACATGCAGCTATAGCATATGCCCCCAACTCTACCTTTATTTATTTAGCATGGGGCAGAGGTAAGGAATTTATCGTTATTTCATATTACTATTTTATTGATAATATAGCTCTAGTTAGCCTTAGTACGTGCGATGAAAAAGGATTACACAGTCTAATCATTTATCTTTCTATGTTATAAATCAAGTAAACTTATTACCATGTAAAGATTTTCTTACAGCAAAAGGTCTTTTATGATATCTGTAGCTTGACTTCTTTTTGATGCTATGAATGGACACAGTCACCACAGGACAGACGCAGGGCTTTGTCCTGGAGCACAAATAGTGGATGATCCTGTCACCATTCTCCCTCCATTCCATCTGGCCTGTACGGTACTCTTTTCTTCTCTTCTGTAGCACACGTTCCATTGCTTTGGGCTGTTAAGCCTTAGTATTTGAAGATTTTCACCTTTGCCAACTGCACTCATTGAAACCTCACTGTACCATTATTTACATCTCCAGAGGCTCACTCACATGTACTCAGTCTTGCTCCTGGTGATTTTCATCCCTCTTCTACAGTGCATACCTCTACCTCTCTATGTCATTTTCAGTTTCTTCCCTGCCTTCACTACATACCACTGTGTCATCCACAAATACCATGGTCCACGGAGACTGCTGCCTGACCTCATCCGTCAGCCTGTACATCACTACTGAGAATGAGCGGACTGATCCTAGGTGTAGTCTAACTCCATAACTCCTGCCATACCAGCAACATCATAAACTTTTTCGGACACATGGTGTGCTTCCTCTGATAGAGAAATTATATGTAGAAAGGGTATCAGGTATATCAGTTGACATCTCCAATAGCCCTGCTACCTGATGACGACAATTTATATATATATATATATATATATATATATATATATATATATATATATATATATATATATATATATATATATATATATATATATATATATATATATATATATGCAGTCAGCTATGGTGAAGAGGAAATTGCTTGTGACCAGGTATTTCACTGTGACGAGAATCTTAAGATTCAGAAGAATTCCACATCCTGTGGGAGATACATATGTATATGTATATAAAGTATTAATATAAAAAAAATGCTGTCATGTTGAAATTAGGATAAAAATAAATAAATGTTGGGTGTGCAGAAAACAAGAGAACTGAGAAAGAGACAAGCTGGAAAATTTCAACAGAAGTACAATATAACAGTGACTGAGGGACAGAGTGATGAATGGAAGAACAAATTTTAATGCTATTGCAGTTATAGCGTTTGCCCCCAACTTTAACTTTTTAAAACTGATAGGAAGGGGGCCAAGCCGAACCTAACCTGCACAATCCTACATGACTATTTAAAACCGTGGTCTCTAGTTATAACTATGGGTGGGGGTATGATCTTGTTGAGTATTTGACTCTGAGGGGGAATTACCAATATCAAGGTCCAAAGGTGAAAGGTAAAAGATCTGACTGGGGATGTGTTCGAAGTGGGGTCCCACAAAGGTCGGTATTAGGTCTACTTTTGTTTATTATTTATATCAATGACTTAGATACAGGAATTAGTAGTGATGTCAGTAAATTTGCAGATGATACCAAGATCGGTAGAGTAATTGAGTCGGATGAGGACGCTAGTATTCTCCAGGATGAACTCAACAGACTGTATGACTGGGCGGATAAATGTCAAATGGGGCTCAATGTATGGAAGTGCAGTATTATGAGTGTAGGTAGGAACAATCCCTCCCATAACTATTGCTTAAATAACACTCTCATAAGCAGGTCTGGGTGCGAGAGAGATTTAGGGGTTTTAGTGAGCTCTGATCTCCGTCCAAGGGCACAATGCTTTCAAACTAGAAATCGAGCAAATAGGGTGCTGGGATTTATTTCAAGGAGCGTAAGCAACAGAAGCGCCGAAGTCTTCCTCAAACTATATTTAGTATTAGTTAAACCTCATCTTGACTGCGCGGTTCAACTCTGGTCACTTACTATAGAATGGATATCAAAATGTTAGAATCGGTGCAGAGGAGGATGACTAAGATGATTCAGGGGTTGAGAAACTTACCGTACGAGGAAAGACTCAAACACTTAAACTTGCATTCTCTAGAAAGGCGAAGGGTGCGTGGAGACATGATCGAGGTTTATAAATGTATGAAGTGCTTTAATAAGGGAGACATTCATAAGGCTTTGTTGGAAAGAGAACCGGGTAGGACATGAAGTAATGGATTTAAACTGGATAAATTCAGATTCAACAGGGACATAGGCAAAAAATTGTTTTACTAACAGGGTGGTGGATGAGTGGAATAGGCTTAGCAGTCACGTGGTGAGTGCCAATACAATTCTCACTTACAAAAATAGATTAGATAAAGTCATGGACATCGATGTTCGGTGGGGATAGATACACGGGAGCTTAGGGTCAAAGGAGCTGCCTCGTACAGGCCTACCGGCCTCCTGCAGACTCCTGTGTTCTTATGTTCTTATGTCTTCATGTAACACCCGTGATGGGTGTAATCCTATAGTTCTGTGTTTTTTCTCCCCCCCTGCCTGGGACCAGCTATTATGAATAGTTCAATTATAACCTGGATGCTTTTTGGGTGGCTGTCTTAAATATTCTTAATATTTCATACAATAATTTATGTTGACTGAGTGCTACTAAACCCACAGGTATATGCAATGGTTTGTTCAGCCTGTCAGCATACCCACATGAGCCACGAAGACAACTACACATAACTTTTCAAAAAGAAATGTCGATAGATAATAAAACACTAAATATACTTGCCGAAAATATCCATTGCGTTGGCTGAGACGACAGACTCTGTTGTGCTGGCGGTGTACGATACGCTGCCCAATAAAACGCTTGTTCAACAAACATAAAGGTGTTTTAAATAATTATTTGCCTTATATATGCTTTCTGCATGCTAGGTATGTCATATCATTGCAGATTTACTCATTTACTTTGAATTTATTGGGTACAAATCTCGTTTTCGTCACCTCAACCGCTCCCCAAAATCTCCTTACCAAAACGGCGATTTTTCTTTCGCGAGCGACCGAAAAGCAGCCGTCGAGAGCGACTGTAAGACCCGATCGCGCGCGGAAGGCTTTCGTTCGCTGGCCAGCGAACGAAAACGGGTGGCTGTAAGACCGGCCCTGCTGGGGTCTGCATTGACGTGTGGGGAAAGTCTATGGAGGTTATTGGCGAGAAAGTCGCGTACTTCAGTCTCTGTCTCTTCGTCGTCCCAGTCTTCGTCCGCGTCACTGAAAACGTCTTCGCAGTGATTTCTGTGTAGCGTCTCCTTCTCGTTGTTGTACACTTTGTCGCGTGTGGGGGAGAAGAGGCTGTGGGTTTCGTCGTGTCGGTTCCCATGAGTTGTTTTGTCTTACGCCAGAAGGTGGCTGGGTCATGGTATAGTGAGGCTGTCTCCGCAATGACCTCGCCCCAGTGGGCGCGGCTGTCGCTCTGCAAGTGTTGTTGTAGCGTGAGTTGGAGCTGTTTGTGGCGTTTATAGAGAGGATAAGTCCAGCCGTTGGTGTTGGCCTAATGCTGTATGGCTTTGTGTTGTGCTATTAGGGTGCGTGTCGTGTGACTCAAGTGAGAGTGTGTTAGAGTTTTGTGGCGTGTTGTTGGAATGTTGTTTTTTACTGCGGTCACAACTGTGTTGTACCATTCTTGAAGATACATGTCGATGAAGTCAATCGAAGCTGCGGGTTGACGGGAGAGTCCCTGAGTTTTTCAGCGATTTCTGTGAGAAATTGATCCCAGTTGGCCTGGTTGAAGTTGGGTCTGGGGCGTGTGGGGATTTGGATGGGAGTAGAAGAGATGGTAAGGATGACAGGGATGTGGTCGCTCATGCTCATGGGGTCTTGAGTAATGGTGATATTGTGATAAGTGTTGTTATTTGTGAGGAAGATATCCGGTGTTGTTGCTGTGTTGCGAGCTATGTATGTGGGGAAGTGTGGGCCTATGTGTGAATGGTTCGTTGATTAATCAGGTGTTGTATTTGTATTCCTTTGGTGTTGGTATGCGTGTAGCCTAGTTTCGGGTGGTTGGCGTTGGGATCGGCTACCATGTACACAGGGATCTGTCTCCTGAAGATACAGGTGAAATCTTGAATTGGAATGAGGTTCCTGGAGGGGGGCTGGTAGAAGGTGGACCTTGCCCGTGAGAGTGGTGATCTCCACAGCGAGAGCGTTAGAAATGAAGTCATCTAGATGGTGATCGCAGTGCCGTCTGTGTGAGAGTTTGAATAGTTTTTCCTGTGTACGGAGAAGCCGTGAATCTTTAGAATTTAGACTGTCGCCATCGGGAACGCCGTGGCCAATTAGAAGGATGATATGAGGATCCAGGTCCCTATAGACATTGATCAGGTCGAATTTGTGTCTGTTCCAATTGAGGACGTTATGCTGTATGACTCTTATATGTTCCATTTTTGTCTGTTGTTACGGGTGTTGTGTGCTTTGTTTATTTTGTGGGGAACTGGGTCAGTGCGGCGGGAGGAAGGAGGGGGAGAGGGAAGGGGAGAGGGAGAGGAATTAACTACTTGCTCTGAGTGAGAAGGGGTTAGAGAGGTGAATGTGGCATCGCGTCTGCGGTGCTCAATGTTGGATACTTGGGGTGCAGGGGAGACAAGGTGAGTGGAGGAGGGGGAGGGGCTGGTGGACTGAGATGTGGGTGTGGCGTCACTGGCTGGGGAGGCAGGAGCAGAGGGAGTAGAGGCCAGGGTGGTTGGTTGCTCTGCGTCGGAAACCGAGGCTTCATCTCGCAACACTTGCTCTTCTCTGGCTGAGGCTGCGCTCACAGGGGAGAGGGGCTGAGGCGTGGTAGTGATGGAGGTAGAGGCAGGTGCTGGCAGAAGAATGGATGGGAGGAGTTGGGAGGGGTCAGGAACCTCCGGGATCTTTATGGCAGGGAGCTTATTGGCAGTGAGGACCTTGTTGAGTTCAGTCTCGAAGCTCCCTGGGTTAATGCTGTTTTGGAAGTGTGCATGGGCCATGGACGTGAAGATCGATGTTATGGTGTCAACTTGAATGGCAGGGAGGGAGGGAATCGGCACCGGAGAGGCTGATGTGGTGGCCCCGCTGTAGGTTTGGGGCTGCCTTGTCTTCTTGGCCTCTTTCGCCGTTACCACCGCCCTGCGTCGTTCAAGGCATTTGTAGGCGAGGGTGCGGTGTCCCTCCCAACAGTTTACACATTTCGCTTGGGCAGAGCAGGTCGTGAAGCGGTGTCCTTCCACCCTACATTCGTAGCATATAGCGAAGGTTTTGGGTTGAGGGCAGTCTTTTGTGAGGTGTTGTTCAATCTTATAACAGCGCATGCAGGTTGTGATGGGGATGAATTCCTCCCTTTGGATTTGGTGGTGAGGGATGCGGAGGCTAAACATCTTGAGGCCCTGTTCAGTTGATTTGATGGCAAGGGCAGTCTGCTTGATTTGCCTAAAATTTAGCACAGCATTTCCCTGTCGTATTTTTTTTACTTCTTATATACATAAACATAGTCAGCCTGTAACGGCGTACCGGGGGCGTTTAAAGGCGTTGATTAAGACTTCAGCTTCCTTAAGGCGAGTATATTCTTAGCCTATATGTACAGGAGCGTCTGAGCGAGAGAGAGACTGCGGTGTGTGTCAGTCGGACTCTCGTGAAGGAGTCACGAGTTACAGATTGGAAAATAATGAAGTTACAATTGGTCACGTATGTCAAGGTGACCTCCACGCTTGATGAAATGCTTTATATACAAACTGAGACGGTAAACACTGACGGACGACATTCCTATAAGGTGGCGTGTTCTATCTGTCGTGGGTTTTTTCCATTGACAATTGTATGCCTAGTTCGTGGTAATATTAAATAATAGTAATAATAATAATAATAATAATAATAATAATAATAATAATAATAATAATAATAATAATAATACATTGATATCCTTCTATAACACTGCTCGGTCACCAACCAGTGATCGCGATCTCGCGATTTACAAAAATCTAACTGGCAGTCTAGCTACCATTATTATACATAGTGGAATCATGTTAAGCAGAATGCTTATGATACAATTACATTAAAACACTGGCTATGTAAGAACATATGTGTAGTCATAATATAAATAGTGAGAGGTAAAACACATCGTGTGTGACATGAATCATAAGAAATCTCGCAAAAGATAAATATAAGGACACATGTATAAGTATCTATCAGCTGGCACGATTATTTGCATCCTGTCGCCTCGTCTGAACAACCAAATAATCGTGCAGGACAGAGATCCTTCTAATAAGGTAGCACACGACAACGAGACTGACGAACATCAGAAACATTGGCACAAAAATTCCAGGGTACAAGTAGGTGAGGTGCAAGTATTCAGGCAGCGTTTCCTCCAGGGTTTTTGCAGACTCTGTTTCGTTTGCGAAAGACAATGAATGAAGGGAATTAGTCACATACGAGATGCTGGAGAAGTGAATGTTATCGAGAGACCGCAGAGGAAACACTCGATGGGAAATATTGGCCGTGAAAACCAGACGGATCCGGGACGGTACGTTGTTATGTTAGTGGAGCGGATATAGCATGCTTCCGCTATGGCATAGTGACCACCGTTGATAAGTGGTACCCTCCGGGCAGATGACTGATACATAGAAGGACTGAGGAAAATAAAAATAATGTAGACCCTAAAAGTTCTTATGGAAAACAGGTGTTGGTGGTAGCTGCTTCTAAGGGCACAGGGAAAGAGCGTCAGACGCGTTCACCCGGGTGAGGGCGATCTCGCATACCCCTCCCCGAACTGGTAGGAAGGCAAAAAGAGACGCAGAGCAATAGAATCGCCTGAAGACCGTCTCCTTGCAATATTGCAAGAGGGCGTAGATAGCCGTCGAATAGAGAGCGAAATCCCTCGCGATTAAGACAAGAGACGGGTCGTGTCCAGGGCTAACACACTGTCCTTTGCTGAAAAAGGGAACGGGAAAATTTCGTGTGCCTCAAACACGTCCGCCGTCTGAAATGGAACATGAATGATTATGGCATCGGGGGTGAGGCTGTACTCAATCAAGGGGTAAAATATTGACTCATGTCTGTATTAAATAAAGGCTTGAGACTATAATTTTGATACCCGATCTGGACAGTCGTTCTCAAATCGTGCAGAGGAACAAGGCAGGTGTGACTCTACCGTGCGCTGCATCAACCGTGTTGCTAATAAACTGCTGATTTGCCGTTGCGACAGAGTTAATGACGTTTTCCAATACATGCAAGGCCTGATTTAGGAGGAGAAACTGATTCACCTGGTCGATCTGCTTGACAACTATGTTGATAACTTCTACCATCTTATTAGTTTGCTCTAGCAGTTCCTCAATATGAGTCTGCAATCGCGCAAGTTTCCTACAATTGGCGTTGATCACCCTGCGATTTCGGGCAGCAAAGGAAAGTACATGAGCGTAGTGGTCCCACAAATCGCGCACGTCCTCGTCGGTTGCCGTACCGAAGAGGAACTTTGAGGCGGACCCAATTGAGTGAAAACTATAATCCATGTCTACCTCATCAACTTTTCCCCGTAAGAACAGAATCCTATCCTCCAGTAGCTGAAAAAGATTCCGAGAGTTGGTACTAGAAGGTGCCTTTGATTCCCTAGTCTTGGTGGCCCGTATGGCGTCTGCCATGCCGAGTAGTTTTTCTGAGACTATCCTGACTGTGTCTGTGGTGTTCGTCAAGGAAGTATATGGATATTTTACGAGGAGCACATCTTCTATGAGGAAGACCTCTCCTATGTGTGCATGCTGTGAGGGCGCCAGGCTTCAGGTGGATGGGTGTCGTTGCGAGTAGGGAGCCGAGGTACAACAATATGATCAGAAAACGCAACATCATGATCTGAAAGTGGTGGGAATGAAGTATTTAAACCCGTGGTCTCAAGTTATAGCTATGGGTGGGGGTATGATCTTGTTGAGTATTTGACTCTGAGGGGGAATTACCAATATCAAGGTCCAAAGGTGAAAGGTAAAAGATCTGACTGGGGATGTGTTACGAGTGGGGTCCCACAAAGGTCGGTATTAGGTCTACATTTGTTTATTATTTATATCAATGACTTAGATACAGGAATTAGTAGTGATGTCAGTAAGTTTGCAGATGATACCAAGATAGGTAGAGTAATTGAGTCGGATGAGGACGCTAGTATTCTCCAGGATGAACTCAACAGACTGTATGACTGGGCGGATAAATGGCATATGGGGTTCAATGTAGGGAAGTGCAGTATTATGAGTGTAGGTAAGAACAACCCCTCACATAACTATTGCTTAAATGACACTCTCATAAGCAGGTCTGGGTGCGAGAGAGATTTAGGGGTTTTAGTGAGCTCTGATCTCCGTCCAAGGGCACAATGCTTTCAAACTAGAAATCGAGCAAATAGGGTGCTGGGATTTATTTCAAGGAGCGTAAGCAACAGAAGCGCCGAAGTCTTCCTCAAACTATATTTAGCATTAGTTAAACCTCATCTTGACTGCGCGGTTCAACTCTGGTCACCTTACTATAGAATGGATATCAAAATGTTAGAATCGGTGCAGAGGAGGATGACTAAGATGATTCAGGGGTTGAGAAACTTACCGTACGAGGAAAGACTCAAACAGTTAAACTTGCATTCTCTAGAAAGGCGAAGGGTGCGTGGAGACATGGTCGAGGTTTATAAATGGATGAAGGGCTTTAATAAGGGAGATATTCATAAGGCTTTGTTGGTGAGAGAACCGGGTAGGACACGAAGTAATGGGTTTAAACTGGATAAATTCAGATTCAACAGGGACAGGGGCAAAAAATTGGTTTACTAACAGGGTGGTGGATGAGTGGAATAGGCTTAGCAGTCACGTGGTGAGTGCCAATACAATTCTCACATACAAAAATAGATTAGATAAATTCATGGACAGCGATGTTCGGTGGGGATAGATACACGGGAGCTTAGGGTCAAAGGAGCTGCCTCGTACAGGCCTACCGGCCTCCTGCAGACTCCTGTGTTCTTATGTTCTTATGTCTTCATGTAACACCCGTGATGGGTGTAATTCTATAGTTCTGTGTTTTTTCTCCCCCCCCTGCCTGGGACCAGCTATTATGAATAGTTCAATTATAACCTGGATGCTTTTTGGGTGGCTGTCTTAAATATTCTTAATATTTCATACAATAATTTATGTTGACTGAGTGCTACTAAACCCACAGGTATATGCAATGGTTTGTTCAGCCTGTCAGCATACCCACATGAGCCACGAAGACAACTACACACAACTTTTTCAAAAAGAAATGTCGATAGATAATAAAACACTAAATATACTTGCCGAAAATATCCATTGCGTTGGCTGAGACGACAGACTCTGTTGTGCTGGCGGTGTACGATACGCTGCCCAATGAAACGCTTGTTCAACAAACATAAAGGTGTTTTAAATAATTATTTGCCTTATATATGCTTTCTGCATGCTAGGTATGTCATATCATTGCAGATTTACTCATTTACTTTGAATTTATTGGGTACAAATCTCATTTTCGCCACCTCAACCGCTCCACAAAATCTCCTTACCAAAACGGCGATTTTTCTTTCGCGAGCGACCGAAAAGCAGCCGTCGAGAGTGACTGTAAGACCCGATCGCGCACGGAAGGCTTTCGTTCGCTGGCCAGCGACCGAAAACCGGTGGCTGTAAGACCGGCCCTGCTGGGTCTGCATTGACGTGAGTGGAAAGTCTATGGAGGTTATTGGCGAGAAAGTCGCGTACTTCAGTCTCTGTCTCTTCGTCGTCCCAGTCTTCGTCCGCGTCACTGAAAACGTCTTCGCAGTGATTTCTGTGTAGCGTCTCCTTCTCGTTGTTGTCGTACACTTTGTCGCGTGTGGGGGAGAAGAGGTTGTGGGGTTCGTCGTGTCGGTTCCCATGAGTTGTTTTGTCTTACGCCAGAAGGTGGCTGGGTCATGGCATAGTGAGGATGTCTCCGCAATGACCTCGCCCCAGTGGGCGCGGCTGTCGCTCTGCAAGTGTTGTTGTAGCGTGAGTTGGAGCTGTTTGTGGCGTTTATAGAAAGGATAAGTCCAGCCGTTGGTGTTGGCCTCATGCTGTATGGCTTTGTGTTGTGCTATTAGGGTGCGTGTCGTGTGACTCAAGTGAGAGTGTGTTAGAGTTTTGTGGCGTGTTGTTGGAATGTTGTTTTTTACTGCGGTCACAACTGTGTTGTACCATTCTTGAAGATACGTGTCGATTTAGTCAGGCGAAGCTGCGGGTTGACAGGAGAGTCCCTGAGTTTTTCAGCGATATCTGTGAGAAATTGATCCCAGTTGGCCTGGTTGAAGTTGGGTCTGGGGCGTGTGGGGATTTGGATGGGAGTAGAAGAGATGGTAAGGATGACAGGGATGTGGTCGCTCATGGTGATGGGGCCTTGAGTAATGCTGATATTGTGATAAGTGTTGTTGTTTGTGAGGATGATATCCGGTGTTGTGGCTGTGTTGTGAGCTATGTATGTGGGGAAGTGTGGGCCTATGTGTGAATGGTTCGTTGATTAATCAGGTGTTGTATTTGTCTTCCTTTGGTGTTGGTATGCGTGTAGCCTAGTGTCGGGTGGTTGGCGTTGGGATCGGCTATCATGTACACAGGGATCTGTCTCCTGAAGATACGAAGACGATGACCTTGCCCGCGAGGGCGTCAAAAATGAAGTCATCTAGTAATTTAAAATTTTGATTGTGCTTGATGGCGATCGCAGTGCCGTCTGTGTGAGACCCTCGAGGAGGGCGGAGCGACTCGGCTGTGAGGAACAGGAGCCAATGGGAGTGGCTCAACCCTCGAGGAGGGCGGGGCGACTCGGCTGTGAGGAACAGGAGCCAATGAGAGTGGCTCAACCCTCGAGGAGGGCGGGGCGACTCGGCTGTGAGGAACAGGAGCCAATGGGAGTGGCTCAGCCCTCGAGGAGGGCGGGGCGACTCGGCTGTGAGGAACAGGAGCCAATGGGAGTGGCTCAACCCTCGAGGAGGGCGGGGCGACTCGGCTAGGCTGGGAGGAACGGGAGCCAATGGGAGTGGGTCTGCCGTCGGGGAGGGCGGGGCGAGTCGGCTGGGCTGGGAGGAACAGGAGCCAATGGGTGTGGCTCTACCCTCGAGGAGGGCAGGGCGACTCGGCTAGGCTGGGAGGAACAGGAGCCAATGGGAGTGGCTCAACCCTCGAGGAGGGCGGGGCGACTCGGCTGTGAGGAACAGGAGCCAATGGGAGTGGCTCAACCCTCGAGGAGGGCGGGGCGACTCGGCTGTGAGGAACAGGAGCCAATGGGAGTGGCTCAACCCTCGAGGAGGGCGGGGCGACTCGGCTGGGCTGGGAGGAACGGGAGCCAATGGGAGTGGCTCAACCCTCGAGGAGGGCGGGGCGACTCGGCTGGGCTGGGAGGAACGGGAGCCAATGGGAGTGGCTCAACCCTCGAGGAGGGCGGGGCGACTCGGCTGGGCTGGGAGGAACGGGAGCCAATGGGAGTGGCTCAACCCTCGAGGAGGGCGGGGCGACTCGGCTGGGCTGGGAGGAACGGGAGCCAATGGGAGCTGCTCAACCCTCGAGGAGGGCGGGGCGACTCGGCTGGCTGCGCGCGCCGCCTCCAGGAGCGGGAGCCAATTGCTTGCCTGTTTTATTACACTGCAATTATATAGTTCATCTAGGGCAGAGGTCGGCAGCCGGAATTCGAGAAGAGCCAATTTCTTCAAACTTGACAGAAAAGCAGTGCTGCTGGAGCCGCAGTGTATATTATGAATTGTAATTATGAAACCTTAAAATTTTCCTCCTCCATATGAGTTAATAATAGTACACCCGTAGACAAGGTCATCAATTACACGATATTATTCTAGTGCTTGCCCATTCTCCCCCCTCTCACCCAAAGCAGGTGCAGGGGTTTTGGTGGGAACACGAAATTCGTCCCAGTCATGTAGCTTTTGAGTTTTGATGGATGAAGAATGTCCTCCATGTAGGGAAAACCCTTACATTCAGGGATTTTTTTACCACGAACGGAAACCACGCGATCTCCCCCATGCTCGCCTCGTTCGCCACCCTCCCCACACAACCCATGAACCTAAGATGCCCTTAGCCCCGAAAAAACAATCTGCCAAAATTACGGTCATGGGCAAGGTTCTTCATTCCAAGTCACTGCCGCGGGAGTCGTTTTCTTTGCACCGTGTTTTGCTGCTGACTGCTGTTGTTGGTGGTCATGCAAACTCTCGTACCGCACCTCCAAACTAGACGAAAATGTAACAATGAAAACCAATAAATTAACACTTTGATATATCAGGTTACATAAATTACAAAAAAAATGAGCGAGTACACACAGCTTTAATAATGAGCCTGATCTATTTATAATAAACCAATAAGAAATCCACAGACAAAATTATTCGATGGCGACTCTGGCAATGATAATATGCTCGTCCAATCAGAAGGCGCTATTTTGAAAGTCACTGTCTTCGACCAATCAGAGCACTGCCTTAGCATGGAGGGAGTCAGTTCAGGTTGGATGTCTTAGTGTGCCGGTGTTGTGTTGAGTGGCTGGGCCGTGACGGGAAATATCAGCAATAAGCAAACCTGAAAAAGAGGAGGGAGTCAGTTGATTACTTGGACTGTCACAAACTATCACGGCAGGAACGAAGCCTCAGTAGAGAGAAACAGATTCGTCCCCTATAAAGAGCAGGCTTGAGGTAAGACAATGGGAGGGAGGGAGGTTGTTAGGTAATGTTTTTATTCTTTTTTCGTAACAGCAACAGATGGATAAGTTGGCCTATGTACTGCGCGTTGTCTGTGTATGTTATCGTCATTCTCTCTCTCTCTCTCTCTCTCTCTCTCTCTCTCTCTCTCTCTCTCTCTCTCTCTCTCTCTCTCTCTCTCTCTCTCTCTCTCTCTCTCTCTCTCTCTCTCTCTCTCTCTCTCTCTCTCTCTCTCTCTCTCTCTCTCTCTCTCTCTCTCTCTCTCTCTCTCTCTCTCTCTCTCTCTCTCTCTCTCTCTGTGTGTGTGTGTGTGTGTGTGTGTGTGTGTGTAATAAGAGAAAAAATAGAGAAACACATACATGAGTCCGGAAACAGAAATGAAATGCAAGCGGGATTTACAGAGAAGGGAGGCATAAATGACAATCTTTACATACTGAAACATTGCATAAAAGAAAGTTTTGAAATGAAAAAGAAATTATTTGTCATCTCACTAGACTACAAGAAAGCCTTTGATTTAGTGGACAGAGCAAGTCTCTTTAAGGCACTAATGTTAAATAATATACACCCTTAGCTGATAAATATAATTGCAAATATTTATACAGGTGACAAAACTAACCTAATAATTAATGGCGAAAGGCAAACATCAATCAGCATTACGAATGCAATTAAGCAGGGGTGTAATGGATCTACTCTCCTGTTCCTCCTTATCACATACCAAATAATAAAACATCTCCAACAAAGTAACTTTGGCTTTAAGAACAATAAATTTAACATCCCCATCTTATACTATGCAGATGATGGCTTACTTTTAGCCCACTCAGAGGCAGAGGCATGTTGTAGTATAAGGGAGGTACAGAGAGTGGCAGAAGAATATGGGCTGCAGATAAATAAGGAGAAAAGCAAAATAATCCTATTCAATGATAAAGAACAGCCAGAAAATATTGAAGGCATACAAGTAGGAGATAACATAACCTACCTTGGAGTAAAAATATCAAACAAAAGAAACTGCTATTCAGAATATGAGAAGGAAAGATTAAACAAGGCAAACCAACTCGCAAACATGACGTACAGTATTACATCCAGATGTTGTAACCGACTCATAATTGGGAAAAACTATTGGAAAGGACTAGGACTGTCAGTAATACTTTATGCGGCAGAAAACGTAGAGTACAACAAAGAAGACCTTCAAAAATTACAACAAATAGAAAACTCAGTGCACAGAGCAATACTGCAGACACCAACTTACACAGCTAGCACAGCTTTGAGAGGCGAGGTGGGTGCAACATCCTGCACAGCAAGAGATATGAAAATTAAACTACTATATGCTATAAACCTGCTCAAAGAAGGAGGAAATGAGCTATGCAGAGAAGTTTTTCACTTTGAATATGAGAAAGGAAAGAGTAGCTGGATTAGAACATTAAAGAAATATATGAGGGAAGGTAATGTAACACTTGAAGGATTAAAGAACATTAAAAAGAATGGTATAGTAGACCGCATCATAAAATGGGATTCCCAGGCATGGGTAACAGAAAACCAACAAAAAACAACTCTAACAGTATATGCCAAGCTTAAGAAAAATGTGTCTGAGGAAAGTTGGATGGATAACACAGAAGGCAGCAGGATACTAGTCAGAGGAAGAACAAACACATTAAATTTAAATTGGAGGAATAAGTTTCAAAACAAGCCTGAGGAATGCCCGTGTTGTGGACATGAAAGTGAGACTTTGCAACATTTTCTGTTAGAATGTCCAGAGAATTATGACATCAGAAACGACACTACTTTATCCATACAACTTCCTGACGCAGACACTGACACCAAACTTGGCAACATACTGGCACTCACAGCACTCAACAACAACCAGATAGAGGACCGGAAAAATTATGTGAAAAGACTGTGGAATAAAAGAGCAAAGAAAGTAAAGGCTGTACAAGTGTGTGAAAACAAAATCTTCAAGTGCGAAACAAAAAACAACAAGATCTGTGCAAGTAGAGTAATGGACATGAAAAGCAAACAACAAAACTATTAGCAGGAAAATTAAGCAATTATAAAACTTTATGATCCGGCAAGTAGCAAATCTTGAGATTAAAAGTGTAAAAAGAATAAATACAAAAAGCAAGTGAAAAAAAGAAAAAGCGAGTCAATAGAAATTAAGAATCAGGAAAATAACAAGAAAAGATTCCGACAACTAAAGCAAAACAACAGTGGGAGCCGTCACGAAGGCAATAATCCCACGCCCCCTACTGGACTGTGTGTGTGTGTGTGTGTGTGTGTGTGTGTGTGTGTGTGTGTGTGTGTGTGTGTGTGTGTGTGTGTGTGTGTGTGTGTGCAGGGCCGGATTATCTATGTCAGAAAGCCTCTCGTTGCCTGTGCAGGGTAAGATAATGGAAGAGGGGGTGGGGCGTCGTTAGGTGGTACTTATTGGTTTCTTCCCAATAACAGGTGAATAAGTACGTAAGGCAAGTTGTTTGTGTATATTATTTTCGGTCTGTTTGCGTGTGCAGGGTCAGATTATCTTGGGAGCACAAGTAGACCATTTCATCATATCGTGGTTTGCGTTGGTGTCGGAATACCTGGTCAACAAGGCAGTTGGTTAATGAAGCGGGAAACGAGATATCGGCAAGTTCATAATATTCTCAGTACAACCGGCCCTGTATGTTACTGTTTTTATTTAGAGCAAAGAAACCCAGCTCAAGGGTGTAAATAGAAAATCACAAAAGCCCGCTCAGCGATGGGCGAGGCCGAGATCGCCTGCCTGCTCTGCCAAGGGCAGGGGCTGGGGCGGTCAGGTGGAGACGTATTGCACGGGAATTGTCCTCGTAGACCTCACGTCTCGCCCGTCTCTCTCTCTCTCTCTCTCTCTCTCTCTCTCTCTCTCTCTCTCTCTCTCTCTCTCTCTCTCTCTCTCTCTCTCTCTCTCTCTCTCTCTCTCTCTCTCTCTCTCTCTCTCTCTCTCTCTCTCTCTCTCTCTCTCTCTCTCTCTCTCTCTCTCTCTCTCTCTCTCTCTCTCTCTCTCTCTCTCTCTCTCTCTCTCTCTCTCTCTCTCTCTCTCTCTCTCTCTCTCTCTCTCTCTCTCTCTCTCTCTCTCTCTCTCTCTCTCTCTCTCTCTCTCTCTCTCTCTCTCTCTCTCTCTCTCTCTCTTTTCTATGATAACTTGGACATTTTTAAGTAGGTAGCAGGAGCCGCACAGGTCTCTTGAAAGAGCCGCAGGGGATAACTGAGGCCTTCAGTGTGACGGATAGCAATGACTTTGCGCTGGTCTTGTGAGGTCTCCATTGCGACTAACGTGAGCATGACTTATTGCAACCATCAAATCAACACAGGCTGGGAACGTATCATATGCAGTGATGGGTTCAGGTGCGTCATCACCATCAGGGGCACCAACCATTCCGAGGCGACCAGCCACGATCGACTCATTTTCACATCCATCGTGCCCAGGTGTTCGAGAAGCCTATGGTGAGAGTGTACATTAAACAATACTATGGATATATAGAAAATGTACATTTAAAGTATTTACAACGCGAAATATTAGTAATATGTTTGCCTATCTACGGGTTTCCTAATTCTGGAGAAGAGCGAGTGATTGTTAGTCTCACGAGTGTCTTCACCGGGTGAGCTCGGTGCTTGTGCGGCAGGAGGAAGGCTGGGAGTCTTGTTGGAGGCGTACACACACTCAAACATGTATCGTTACACATTCAGCACTATACAAACTGACGCCAAGGACGAAGCCGTTGATAACATGCTACTCATGTTGGTATCACTGCTCATGTTTGGTGTGGCCTCACTAGCCTGAATCAAGTGAGCAAGACTCGTAAATGAAGCAGTAGAATTTGAGTTGGCTCAGTAACGCTTCAGGAAACACACAGGTGGAGTCTTAGTCGAAGTAAATTGGTCTGTGTTGTATGTAGCACTATAATATTGTCGTGTTTGGCTGATGAAATTAGGCTGTAACACCACACACAGGTGAATAGTTAAAATTTCGTCCAGTTTGGACACCATATAATAAACACCTTGCGTTATTGTTAGTCTTTTTTTCTCACCAACAATCAATGCTTTTAGCGTTGCAATCTGAGTTTTTTTTTCCAGATGCCAACAGCTTGTTCATGAGAGAAAAGACACGCTCAGTGGAAGCATTAGTTCCAGGTTGTCACATTATGAACTGAACTATATCTGACATGCATTGATGGTTGATGTTTTTGTCTTTGACATGGGGAATACTTTTACCCACCGCTGTTATGTATATCATATGAACATTATTGTTTTATTATTTGTGAATGTAAAGCTTGAACAAGTGGCACTCAAATCACTCCGTAATATTATGGTGATATCTGGTATCTCAGTGTCTCCCTCTCTATCCCTCCCTTACGGGGGTCCTGTCCTGCTCCCCCCAGCAGAGCTGAGGTGGTGGGGGTGATCGCACTTTTACCAACCCTGCCGAGATTACCGGGTTGCTCAGTGTGAAATTCGTCGGGCCCCACTGTAACGATAGTTTTTTTAGTGTGTGTACAGAGCAGTGATCTAATGGAGTGGAAAGCAGTGTCAGGTACTGATTCCCTCTCACACTGGCCATTGCCTTGGGGTGGTATGGTGTGGAGGGAGTACAAACTATACCATTCCCCACAAGAAAATTACAAACCTCTCTAGACATACACTGAGATCCTTTATCAGTGACTCGATGACGGACAGCCGAATAATGCAGAGAGCTTCCTGAGGCACGAGACAACAGTTGGAGCAGACATGTCAGTGCAGGGAAAGGCGAAAGGAAGTCTGGAGCATTAACCGAAAGCAGCGAGGAGGTATTTGTTCCTAGAGCAAGAAGCTTTAGGTCCAATAAAATCTCCGGACATTCTGTCAAAGGGTTGCATGGACTGGATGAGTTTAGCTACTGGAGTCCTGAAATATCTACGTTTCAGCTCAGAGCAAATAGTGTATTGTAAAAAAAAACTTTTTACATCATCCAGAGAACAAGGTAAATTTTTGGACCTCATAAAATGTCAAAATCAAGTAACACCAGGATGGCAGAGGGAGGCAGGACCCTCATCGAGAGGAGGAGGGCGGGAAAGAGAAGTGGTACAAGCTGGGGGCAATGTGTCACAGGGAACATTACCATTACCGGGGCGAGGCTGAATATCATACTGGCATCCGGAGAGTTCCAGGCGCCATCGCATTATTTTGTCGTTCTTTATCTCTGAAGAGTGATTCAACTTAAACATCAAAGACACTGCTGGCCGGTCAGTTGTTATAGCAAACCTCCTCCCGGTGAGAAAGTCTCCATTTGCGTACAGCTTCGATGATAGCAGTAGCCTCTCTTTCCACAGCAGGTTGGAGTCTTTCTGAGAGAGGTAAGGTTTCAGAGAAAAAGGTGAATATAATCGATTATATTAAGTACGCAAGGGTGGCTTCAAGGTCGATATCTGAAAAAAATAGCGTTAGTTGCACGTTGGAACGCGGCTACTATCCAAACGGGATCCTCGTGCTCTGATACAGCCGTCCGTCAGCCTCAGAAGCAGCGTACACCTTCTCACCGTCTCTGAGGGGGCTTGGCAGTAAGCATTTTAAGCCAAGTTTACTGGACACTTTGTACTTAGCCAAGGAATGCACCAAGCCGTTAATACAGGGATTGATATGCGTTAGTTGAGTGGAGCGGTTAATAGTCTGTGAGTAATCAACTTCCATGCCACTCGTGTGTCGGTCGTCTTCGGTTACTAAATAGTAATTGCGCCCTCCAAGGGGATTGACTCTTTTCTATCACACCTTCCTTAACCCGTGGGCCTCGGCTATGGGAAAGCCGAGAAGTGGCCGAGAAACGGCAACATTACACTGCATTTTGACACTAAGAAAAGAGCATGGAACGTACATCAGAGTACTCCTCTCATAACCATAAAGCTGTGAAAAATATTTACTTTTACTCAAACTCCAATCTTTTTGGGTGGTGTTTGTTACAAAATAAACATTCTTGTGACGCGTGGCATCTAGCCGAGAGTCGCTTGTTGTCTACTTTAGAGAATTTGACAAGTGATTACTGTGTGGATAGATAATTCAGTCTGCCATGATCTTACAGCACCACCTTTGACAAAAATGCCCATCTCAAGCTCACTCACCCACCACTATGACCCAGGGCATGTATGGTGGGTTGCTCTATGCCACAACCTCCTACAATTAGCTCGAATTATGGGTTTTATGGTGAGCCTTTTTTAGGGTCCAGCGTACCACAGCCACGACTCGTGAAAGCCCAGAAAAGGGTCTGCCGACGTTCACGGGTTAAGCAATGATTCTACTTCTTTATGAATGTATTTCTCATCAGACTTAGATAATCCCCAAGTAGGGATAGATATAGGCCTAAACACTTCTGTCGTGTCAGGAAAGAGACGGATGGTCAACTCACATGCAAACTACTCCACTTAGAGTTAAAGTCGTCCACTTGGTTAAAGTTAATGAAGTGCCTTCGTGTGTACGGGGTAAGTGTGAAGGATGAAAGTATGAACATGCTGGGTAACTCCTGCATAAGGGATTTAAGTAGCAGGGACGAGGTTGGGTAGGAGGTCGAGTGAAGCGTTGCCGCGGGAGGGTGGGGATGTGTTCAGGAGAGCAGTCACCATGACACGATCGATAAACATAGAAAAAAAAACATCATTCCGACATAATTTAAGAGACATAAGACAGTAAGCAAGATATGATAACATGTGGATGTGTGTGTGTGTGTGTGTGTGTGTGTGTGTGTGTGTGTGTGTGTGTGTGTGTGTGTGTGTGTGTGTGTGTGTGTATATATATATATATATATATATATATATATATATATATATATATATATATATATATATATATATATATATATATATATATATATATATATATATATATATATATATATATATATATGTATGTATGTATGTATGTATTTATTTATTTTACGTCTCCGCCTATTGCTCCGGTAGGCTTGCTTGAGGGGCCTGGATGGTATTCGGCCCCAGCCCGTCATGGCGCAGGCTAAGAGAAGATGACCAAGAGTCAGTTAAAAAAAAACAATATCACCAGTAGAACGCCCACTGCGGAACACATACTGGTGATCAGATAGAAGGTCAGAAGTGGAGAGAAGCTTATGAATTTTCCAGTTAAGTATAGATTCAAAAGCTTTAGATTGACTTGAAATTAATGCTAAGGGACATGGGTTTGAGGGACTGGAACGGTCACACATCTTATGTACAGGCTGTATGTAGGCTTACTTACAGCGGGAAGGAAAGGTAGATGTTGAAAAGCAGATACGAAAGAGTTTGACCGGGCAGGGAGTCAGCACAGTAGCACAATGTTTGAAGGCAAAAGGAGACACTATCAGGTCCATAAGCCTTCTGTGGATTGATGCGGCGGTGCTGCCGTCAGGATTACGGAGAGGAGCGAATGATGAAAAACTGAAATTGGAGGAGATATTTTTCGCTAGTTGCCAGAAGTCTTTGGAAGAATTAGAGAAGTTGAGGTACTTTCTATATTTTTTTTTACAGCAGAGGAGTCAGTTCAAGGGCATAAAAAAAGGAAAAAAATGTGAAGAAAAAGCCCGCTACTCACTGCTCCTAAAAAGAGTTAGAGGAGTGGCCGAAAGATAGGTCAATTTCGGGAGGAGAGGTGTCCTGATACCCTCCTCTTGAATGAGTTCAAGTCGTAGGCATGAGGAAATACAGATGAAGGAAGATTGTTCCAGAGTTTACCAGCGTGAGGGATGAAAGAGTGAAGATGCTGGTTAACTCGTGCGTAAGGGATTTGGACAGTAAAGGGATGAGCATGAGTAGAAAGCTGTGTGTTGCAAGGCCGCGGGAGAGGGGGAGGCATGCAGTTAACAAGTTCAGAAGAGCAGTCAGCATAAAAATATCGATAGAAGTTAGAAAGAGAGGCAACATGGCGGGGAAATTTAAGAGGTAGAAGACTTTCAGTAAGAGGAGGAGAGCTGATGAGACGAGGAGCCTTAGACTCCACTCTGTCCAAGAGAGCTGTGTGAGTGGGACCCTCCACACGTGAGATGCATACTCCATACAAGGGCGAACAAGGCCGCTGTAAATGGATAGCGGCTGTACGGCTGTGCGAAGAGATATGAAGTTTCCAGTTGAGATTTTAAGTTAAGGATAGACCGAGGATGTTTAGTGTTGAAGAAGGTGATATCTGAGTGTTTTCAAAGAATAGGGGATAGTTGTTTGGAAGATTGTGTCGAGTGGATAGGTGGAGAAACTGTGTTTTTGAGGCATTGAAGGACATCAAGTTCTTCTTGCCCCAATCGGAAATAATAGTAAGGTCTGAGGCTAAGCGTTCTGCTGCCTCCAGCTTGGAATCGTTTAGTTCCTGTTGGGTGGGTCTTCTATTAAAAGAAGTTGAGTAATGCCGAGTAAAGTCATCGGCGTAAGAATGGATAGGACAGTTCGTTTTGGAAAAAATCATCAATGAACAACAGAAAGAGAGTGGGAGATAGGACAGAACCCTGCGGGATACCACTGTTAATAGGCTTAGGGGAAGAACAGTGACCATCTACAACAGCAGAAATAGAACGGTCAGAAAGGAAACTGGAGATAAATGTACAGAGAGATGGATAGAAACCGTCGGAGGGTAGTTTGGAAAGAAAAGATTTGTGCCAGACCCTATCAAATGCTTTTGATATGTCCAGCGCAATAGCAAAGGTTTCACCGAAACGGCTAAGAGAGGATGACCAAGGGTCAGTTAGGAAGCCAAGGAGATCACCAGTAGAATGTCCCTTGCGGAACCCATACTGGCGATCAGATAGAAGGTCAAAAGTGGAAAGGTGCTTTTGAATCTTCCGGTTAAGGATTGATTCAAAAGCTTTAGATAGACAAGAAAGTAAAGCTATAGGACGGTAGTTTGAGGGATTGGAGCGGTCACCCTTCTTAGGCACAGGCTGTATGAAGGCCTACTTCCAGCAGGAAGGAAAGATAGATGTTGACAGGCAGAGGTGAAAGAGTTTGACCAGGCAGGGTGTCAGCACGGAGGCACAGTTTTTAAGGACAATAGAGGGCACTCCATCAGGTCCATAAGCCTTCTGAGAGTTGAGGCCAGAGAGGGCATAGAAAACATCGTTCTTAAGAATCTTAATAACAGGCATAAAGGAGTCAGAAGGAGGATGAGTAGGAGGAATATGCCCAGAATCGTCCAGAGTGGAGCTTTTAGAAAAAGTTTAGGAGAAGAGTTCAGCCTCAGAGATAGATTAGACGGCGGTGCTGCCGTTAGGACTAAAGAGAGGAGGGAAAGATTAAGAAGTGAAGTTGGAGGAGATGTTTTTGGCTAGATGCCAAAAAGTCCCGGGAAGAATTAGAGAAAGCAAGGTTTTGGCATTTTCTATCAATGAAGGAGTTTTTGGTAAGTTGGAGAATAGCTTTGGCATGATTCCGGGCAGAAATGTAAATATTATGGTTAGCGGGAGTTCGAAGTCTATGTTACCTTTTGTGAGCTGCCTCTCTATCTTTGACAGCACGAGAACAAGCGTGATTAAACCAAGGCTTTTTAGCATGAGGAGTAGAGAAAGAACGAGGAATGTATGCCTCCATTCCAGAGACAATCACCTCTGTGATGCGCTGGGCACACACAGAGGGGTCTCTATACTGGAAGCAATAATCATTCCACGGGAAATCGGAAAAGTACATTATCAGGTCGTCCCACCGAGCTCAAGCAAAATGCCATAAGCATCGCCTCTTCGGTGGGTCCAGAGGATGTACAGGAGCGATAGGACAGGATATAGAAATAAGGTTGTGATCGGAGGAGCCCAACGGAGAGATCAGTTTGACTGAGAAAGCAGAAGGATTAGCGGTAAGGAAGAGGTCTAGTATGTTGGGCCTGTCTCCAAGACGGTCGGGAATACGAGTAGGGTGCTGAACCAACTGCTCTAGGTCATTGTGGAGAGCAAAGTTGTAGGCTTGTTCACCAGGCTGGTCAGTGAAAGAGGATGAAAGCCAAAGCTGGTGGTTAACATTGAAATCTCCCAAGATGGAGATTTTAACGAAGGGAGATTGGGTCAATATGTGCTCCACTCTAGAGTTCAAGTAGTCAAAGAATTTTACATAGTTAGTAGAGATAGGTGAGAGATAAACAGCACAGATGTATTTAGTAATAGAATGACAATGAAGTCTTAGCCAGATGGTGGAAAATTCTGCAGAGTCAAGGTCGTTTGCACGAGAACAAGTGATGTCGATGCGTACGAAGGCGCAACATCCAGCTTTGGATTAAAATTTAGGATAGAGATAGTTTTGGATCCTTCTTTTCTTGTATTTAATTCTTACATTTTATTTTATTTGCATCAACTTGTATTAAAACAACTGTTTTATCACTCATTAATTACTCCATAAATGATCTCACCGTCTCGTATCCCTGGTAGCGTGATCCGGCTTAAGTTGTTATTGGAGACTGGTGTTCGGGGATAAACAAGGGAAAAAGAAAATATACATTTATTTAAAATTAAATGAAAGTAACTGCCTTACGCAATATTCTATGCTCAGACGATCATAACACTCTGGCATATTCAACGATGGATACAACTTATGACAAACGACATGTCTTAAACATAATACTACAATATGTGCTCAGTTGTTGCCAATAATAATAACACTCGTTATTCCACAAGCAGTGGTTTGTTTCTCTCTGCTTACATCACAATAATTAAGTACTCTCCTCACAAATCCTAATAACACATTCCTATAGTATAATCTACTACAATTTCACGGAAGCACCAAATTATACCACACGCAGTGGTTTCTACCTTTGCTCTACATGGCAATAAAATAATCACAATCCTGTCCCACTCACAATCCTACTACACCTCTTCTCACATTATAATCCCCAGGACAAAACAGTCGGTTTCCCTTAGATTCTCGAATTTCTACTCACGATTAAGATCACAACAGCCATTCTCAGCTGAGTGAGTAGCAGCACTGCTTGAAGCGAGTGCAAGGCTCGGTCTGCCCATGCCACTGTTGTTTAGGTCATTTTTCCTTGCTTGAGGCGGAACTACATCCTTGACACGCCTTCATTTTCTATTTAACCAGTAGCCAATACTTCCTGCCAACAACCATTGGCTCGCTCATTATGTTGTATCTTTTACTTCTGCCATTCGTGGTTCACTCTTAAGACACTCCCACAGTGACTTCGCTGTTCAGTTATTCGCTTATAGCGTTTCGTCACACTGCACGTGACAGTTAGAGTGTTCTGAATGGTTATCCACACCTTCTGACCACGCCTACTGGGTATCTGTTTCCTGTATGTGGGTCTGAGTATTTTCCGTAACCTCTCTTAGTAGTGTTAGCGCTTATCAGATGTTTACGACTTGTATATCTGACTAATTACTTTCCTTCCCTCTCCTATCATATTTACAATTCTTGTCTCCACATCTTCCTCCGGTATTTGCCTCTGATTGGGGTCACTATTAATTAACTGTGGAGTTATGGTCTTCTGGGTCCCGACAATAGTAGAACTGAACAGAGTAGAGATTGCTGTCAGTAGCCTCAGAAATCTGTGTTTCGGTGAGGAAGAGAAGATGAGGTTTAGAGAAGGAGAGATGGTGTTCCACAGAATGAAAATTAGAATTAAGACCGCGAATGTTGCAGAAATTGATAAGAAAGAGGTTCGAGGAGTTATCGAGACACTTCTCAGGTCGGCAGCCAGAAGGGGAGTCCTCCCTGGGGGAATTTGTGCCTCCCTCCCCCCAGGAGGAGACTCCGAGGCAGGATGAAGGTACGCCATTTTGAGATTTGAATCTTGTGAAAAGGTGTGTATGTTGTGTGAATGTAGTGTGGTGTGGATAGAGAGAGGATCTGCCTTTAGAGAGCATGCTGAACTACTCTCCGGTGTTGGTGAGACAATAGGGAAACGGTTATTGAGGACATGGGAAGGGTCTTCCTTGCTCTACTGACAGACCTTGCACACCCAGCGCTCTTCTAGGCCTTCGTCTCATTCTCACCCTATTCACTTCAGCCTTCCACACTCTTTTCGTCAAACGTTCCTCACCCATTTTTACCATGTGCCCATACCAACTCAGCACCCTCTGATCCACCTTTTCAAACAGCTTTCTCACCACTTCCGTTCTCTACCTCACGTCCTCATTTCTCACTCTGTCCATTCTCGTTACACCTTCCATACTCCTCAGGCACCTCATCTCAAACACATCCAACCTCTTCTTCTCGTCCTGTCTCACATTCCACGTTTCGGTCCCATACAGAGCTGTGGGCACAACTACTCCCTCATACAGCCTTCTCTTTGCATTCATTCCTAAGGCTCTGTTGCTCAATACACTCTTCATTCCACCCATACATTTACTTGCTTCTTTCACTCTGTTTCCAACCTCCACATCCACACTCCCATTTACTGCTACATGCGACCCCAGATACTTGAAGCTCTCAACTTCCTCCAGCAGCTCCCCATTCAGCCTCACATTCATTCTGCCACCATCAGCATCCCTTACACATCTCATAACCTTGCTTTTTCCCGCATACACTCTCAACGTTCTTCTTTCACACACTCTGCCAAACTCTGTCACCAGATTTTGTAGGCCCTCCTCACACTCTGCCACAAGGACAGTGTCATCCGCAAATAACAACTGGCTTATCTTCCACTCCCTTTCATTTTCACGCACCAGTGCCAAGCCCTCACCTTGCACTCTTGCATTCATTTCCCTCACTACTCCATCCATGTACACGTTAAACAGCCACAGTGACATCACACAACCTTGCCGCAACCCCACATTCACCTCGAACCAATCCCTCTCACCTTTACCAACTCTCCCACATGCCCTACTATTCCTATAAAAGCTTTTCACGGCAGACAATAACCTACCTCCTATTCCATACATCCGCATTACACTCCATAATGCCTCCCTATCAACTCTATCATAGGCTTTCTCCAGGTCCATAAAGGCCTCACCGCTTGTTGGAAGGAGAAGCTTGTCATAGGAGTACTTTACAGACCGCCCAACCTTAACAAGGATAGTGGCGTCAAGAAAGTAAGCAGCTGCAAAGGATTAGGAGAGTGAGATCAGAAGTAGGCCAGGACCCGGAGCAGGGAGTGGCGTTAATAGTTTAGAATAGGGCTCACTGGGTATTAGGTTTTATTAACAGAACGGTAACCAACAAAAGTGCAGAGGTCATCCTCAGACTCCTATTTAGCGTTAGTTAGGCTACACTTAGACTATGCTGTCCAGTTTTGGTGCCCACACTACAGAATGGACATCAACTTGCTGGAATCAGTTCAGAGGAGGATGACCAAGATGATTCAGGGACTGAGGAACCTCCCATATCAAGACAGGCTGAAACATCTCAACTTACATTCACTAGACAAACGAAGAGTGTGGGGAGATCTGATAGAATTATCAAAATGGGTCAAGGGTTACAACAAAGGCGATATAAGTAAAGTACTGAGAATTAGACAGCAGGATAGAACACGCAGTAATGGATTTACATTAGAAAAGTATAGATTTAGGAGTGAAATAGGTAAGCATTGGTCTAGTAATAGGGTGGTGGGGGAATGGAATAGACTCGGCAATCACATAGTGAGTGCAGGGACGATAGCTTGTTTTAAGAGTAGACTGGATAGCTACATGGACGAGGATGACAGGTGGTAGTGGCGGGGGTGGCGGGGCAGAGTCTGGAGCTGCCCTGTGTAGGAAATTAGGCCTCTTGCTGTCTCCCCATGTTCTTATGTTCTTATGTTCTTATGTTCAAACACCTGATCCATGTACCCTCTGCCGCTCCTAACCCCACACTGCTCCTCACCAACCATACAATCTGTCCCGCATCGGTCCCTATCAATCAATACTCTCCCATACACCTTGCCAACCACGCTCAACAAACTGATACCCCTAAAACTACCACACTCATACTTATCACCTTTACCTTTGTACAGTGGCACTACACATTCACTCTTCCGCTCCAAGGGGACGGCCCCCTCCCTGAAACACTCGTTGAACAGCCTCACCAACCACTACACAATATATATATATATATATATATATATATATATATATATATATATATATATATATATATATATATATATATATATATATATATATATATATATTATATATATATATATATATATATATATATATATATATATATATATATATATATATATATATATATATATATATATATATATATAT
>NW_026111922.1:80000-110000 GCF_024679095.1 Eriocheir sinensis
TGTTAGTTTACGGTTGTTTTTCATGAGATGTTGTTTTACTTGTGTTTTCTTCGCTTCAAGTTTATTGACCTGGTTCCGAAATTTTTGAGGATCGTGATAACTTTTTGTTAGTTTTGTTAGTGACTGGGTGTAGTTTTTGTCTCTAATATTTTTGCTTTCTTTCTGTATTTCTGTTGTTAGTGTTTTGTATCGATTATATTGTACTATATTCCAACCTTGTACTTCTTCTTGTAGATGCAATTGTTGGAACTGGTGTTGGAGGTGTCTTAAACTTGGACTTGATATTTGTTTTTGCGATATGATTTTTCTTTTCATTGGTATATTGTTGGCCATTCCTTTTTCTATTACCTTATGCCATTGTTCCATTTTGTTACCTATTGTTTCTTTGTTCATATGATCTTCTATTTCTATCGTTTCTATTTCTTGTTCCACTTCCTCTTTTAGTTTTTCCCAATTTGCTTTTCTTATACCAAATGTTGGAGGGATTGAGTTAGTGATGGCTTTGCTTGTTAACGTAATGATTATGTAAAGATGGTCTGAAGTGGTAGGTGGTCGAGGGTTTATTATTGCGTTATGTGTGGCTTTGTTATTGGATATTACCATGTCGTATGTTGTAGTACGTGTGTTTTGCGAGAAGGGGTGGTGGTGGTGGTGTTTATTGTATAGTGCTTGAGGTGATGATTTTTGTGTGTTCCTTTCCTCCACTCCTCCGTCCCTTCACTCCTCTCCTCTCACTCCTCTAGATATACTTCCTCTCCCTCCTTTCTTTATCCTTCCTCTCCCTCCCCTCCTTCTCCTTCCTCTCCCTCCCCTCCTTCTCCTTCCTCTCCCTCCCCTCCTTCTCCTTCCTCTCCCTCATCTCCTCTCACTCCCCTCCATATCCTTCCCTTCCCTCTTCTCCCTGCAGTCCTTATTCTCCCTTCCCTCCTCTCCTCCCTATCCCTCGCCTCCCCCTTATCCTTCCCCTCCCACCTCTCATAACTCTACCTACACTCCCTTCCCTCCGTCATCCCCCTCACCTCCATCCCTCCACTCTTTCCTCTCACTCACTTCCGCTGTCATTAAATTTTCTTCCCCCCTTCCTTCCTCTCCCCTCCTTCTCTCGCCTCCTCCCTCTCCCTCTCCTCCCGCCACACTCGTTATTGCCGCAACAACAGGCCTCTCTGCCTCACGTATCCAGGATCAGCAGTATTCACAACAGCCTCCGTTGTGGCTGCCGTGCAGTGTGTCACACGGCGGCACTAGGGCACTGTCTGGTGACGTAATGGTCACTGCCGAGCACTGAAAACTGTCCGTCTCTCCCTCTTCCCACACACAGGATGGACGGCCCTCCACTGGGCTACAGTAAATGGTGAAGCTGAGTGTGTGTCTACCCTCATCCCGGTAACGCCGCCCACCCCCGAGCTGCTGCAGGCCACCGACGGACACACCCCGGTGCACCTCGCCAGCTTTGGTGGCCGCGAGGCTGTGCTGAAGGCCCTGGAGGGGGCTGGCTGGCCTCTTTACGCAATGGACGGCGATGGCCTGACACCCCTGCACTGGGCTGTTAAGGCAGGGCGTCTGAACGTGGTCAGGTACCTGCTGGATAAGGATGCGGCGCCCAGTACGGGGGCCGATGATGACCTCACGCCGCTGGACTTGGCTAAGAGGCAGGGTAAAGACTTAGCAGCGAGGTGGCTGGCGAGGAGGAGCGGCGCGGTGCACGGGGACGCCGCCCACAGCCTGCACCCTGAGGTGGGTTTTGGCATGCTGTTAGCATCTACCTCGCTATCGATCTGTCTGTCTCTACCATCTGTCTATCAGTGTACCTCCTCTCTCTCTCTCTCTCTCTCTCTCTCTCTCTCTCTCTCTCTCTCTCTCTCTCTCTCTCTCTCTCTCTCTCTCTCTCTCTCTCCTCATGAAGAGCCTGGCTGCCAGTCTCAATTGGTGGTAAAGTCAGTGGCGCCTGTCGTTGCAGGTCACGTCCAGTGCCGGTGTGAACGCTGCAGCAGGTGACGACACGCTGCGGCCAGAGGACGTGAGGAAACTGCTTGGTTTCAGGGAATGCCTGATAGACGGCTTCAACAAGAAGGTAAGGAATGCTAACATAGCTACAATAGACAGCAAGATAAACAACATGATTACTGGTGATGATTACAGTACTTATGATGATAATAATACACACGCACACACACACACACGCACACACATAATAATAATAATAATAATAATAATAATAATAATAATAATAATAATAATAATAATAATAATAATGATAATAATTAAAATGAAAAATAACAAAAAAGCATCGACGTATATGATTGATATGATTGTTGATAGAAAAATAAAAGTAGAATAATTTTTAATATTATTATCAAAATCTACGCTATGCATGTTAATATTTGTATTGTTATTACTGCTATGGTTATCCACATCGTCACAACCGTTGAGATTATTATTATTATTTTTATTATTATTATTATTATTATTATTATTATTATTATTATTATTATTATTATTATTATTATTATTATTAGTGTTTACATTATTATTAGTAGTGTTTTCTTGTCATAGTTTTCATCAATATATCATTATTATTATTATTATCATTTTGATTATTATTATTTTTTATTATTATTATTATTATTATTATTATTATTATTATTATTATTATTATTATTATTATTATTATTATTATTATTATTATTATTATTATTGTTATTATTGTAAGGACATCTTCGACAAGTTGAGTGCAGGAGGAGGGAGGAAGCACGGGTGTGTTTAAGATGAGTTCATTCCCGACTAGTTTCGCTTTCGCTTCTTGAGAGGAACTGAGGTGGCTTTTTTTTAGACAGAGAGAAGAGGGGGAAGAGTTAGAAGAGGGTGGGTGAGGAAGGTAAAGAGAGAAGTAAGGAAGGAGGTGGAGGGAGAAGAGAAAGCGGGAAGTCCAGCTATCTGGGGCATTTTATGACACTTTTAGGCTTACAATCAGTTCATGAAGTTGGAGTTTGGTTGATACATTGTTTGGCACGTAGTCGACGTTATGTTCACAACAGGTTGTTACACGTTTGATTTCGGCAGAGTCACGATTGTGTTTACATTTGTGTTTTTGGGCGTAAAGTGTAGTTGTGGTGTTTACGTATAGCTCGCTAGCCGAGTGTGGATGCAGTGATTCGGGAGTTGCTTCCTTGGGGTAGTTCAGATTCAGTGGAGTAGCGGTGCAGGCATGGAGTTTATTGCTGCAAGGCTGCTTGGGAGGTCTCTGTTCTAGTAGGTTAGACCGGAGCAAGTCGGCACACTTTTTACATTTTCGCTGATGGAAGCAAAACAATAGAGGATTTTGCTAATTTGATAGTTTCAGTCAAAACTACAAACATTCCTCTTACATTCCATGCAATAAAAACAATGTTTTCTCTCCAAAGAAAGGTACAGCATTCTTTAGAAAAAAAAAAAGTTAACATGTACTAACTTACCCCGCATACGGGGTAAGTTGGCTCATCATATATTAAAAGCAAATTAGAAGCGTACGACCGTAAATTTATATACAGATTATCTGTACTGCGTAATTTAAAGACCATTCTGTCCCAAAGTAACACAAAACATACATTTTCAGTCAAGAAAATACCGATACCACTGCATCATAGCAAAAGACTGACCATTTATCATTTTAAAGTGCAAATAAATCATTAATTGTAGCCAATTTGCTTATCAATCTATCTGTCAAAAGCAGCCTCGCACTGTAGGCTATGTGAGTGTGTGCATGCCGGAATCAGTTCATGTATAGCATAATGTGAGGCAAGTTGACACTGAGCCAACGTGCCCCGTTTTCATTGAGCCAACTTGCCCCATTCAAGAAATTAGTCATGAACAACGATTTTAGTATATACTGAGAAACCTAGTGTGATCGGTATTGAGGGTAGACAGACCTTATACCCTAAGTTAGAATATGGCTGAATTGAAAAGTACCCCCCAATAAACAAAGACATGTTATAGCAAATAATATAATCAAAAGAAAACTTACTTTCCAGCATCAAAATCAAACTTTGCCCCACAGCAGCCAACTCCTGCGACCCCTCAGGATGGCAGTTTGTTAGTAACTGGGGATCACTGTGGCGATCACTTGGTGTGCGTATCGCTGCCGTCGAGCAGTAAATAGTGAAATTATTTCAAGTGTGCCAACTTACCAACCCCTGTAGCAAACTTGCCCCGGTCTCCCCTACCTGAGTATGTTATTCGCGTTGTCAGTGAGGGTGTTAAAGTGGTGTATGCTGAGTTGAGTGTTACCGAATGTGTGTGTGGGAATGGGAGGGTAATCAAGGATAGGCAGGATAAGTGTTTTTACAAGGTGGGTTTTTATGTTTGTGCATGGGCATCAGCTTAAATCTGTATAGTTTTGACGGATTGGCAAACTGGACTCTATTCCGGACATGTTTATAGTAACCATTTGTGGAGATGTGGAGACCCAGGATTTTGCCCGTTTGTTGCGTGTGGTGTGTGTCATTTGCAGTAATCAGTTGTTCATTGGTATAGGGAGCCGAGTCTCATGACAGTGAATTTGTTGGTGTTGGTTTGTATTCGCCATCTCGACTCATAGGAGTTAAGGGAGTCACTCTCCCGGGATGTTGAGAGTTGAGCCATCTGAATTGACCTCCCTGGATAGCCGACGATTTGAGTGATATCGTCGGCGTATGAGATGTTGGTGCCTCTGAGTGGGGGAGTATCTCTGGTGTAGAGTGAATAGCGTTGGGGAGAGCACACTGCCCTGAGGGACACCGCAGCTCAGGTCAAAGCTGTCACCGAGGTAGTCTCCAATTCTCATTCTCGCCGACCTATCATCTAGAAAGTCGCATAAGAGCTGTTCTGGCATGATAGGATGTCTGGGGTGTAAGATTTTGTACTTCATCCAAAGGTGCCAGACTTTGTCGAAGGCCTTGGTGATGTCTCTCAGGACGAGATGGCACTGTCCCCCGTTAGCTTTCTGTTAGGCGACAGTCTTGGTCACGAGAGCGAGGGCGTGCGTGGTTCCCCTGCCTGGGCGGATCCCAAACTGTAAGTCATTGTGGATGTCGGAGTCTTCAAGGAATGTCCTGAGTCGGTGGTCAAGAATTCTCTCAAATATCTTCCCCGGCACTTCAAAGGGGGATATTGGCCTGTAGTTAGCGGGGTAGTGAGGGTTTTTACGAACTTTTGGTATCAGTTTCAACGCGGCCTTCTTGAACTTGTCAGGAAGTAGCCTGCTGAAAGGGAGGCTTTGAGAGTCTTTGTTTAAGTATGCAATGGCTTCAAGTGGAAGGTGTTTTATGATAGTTTTATTTATACCACTTTGTCCTGGTCATGTCTTTTTCATGCCTTTGACTATCGAAAGGATGTGTTCGGATGTAATTTCAAAAGTGAGGAACTTGTCAGAATCTAGGGCCGGTCTTACAGTCCTTTCGGGAGCGGTAAAACGAAAACGCGCACTAGGTTCGTTGTCTGGCGTACGAGAGCAAGGCGCCCGTCTTACGATCAAAGATTTACGCTCCCCAACGAGACCCGCACCGAACCTAAATCGTCGGCAGTGTTGGTATAACTGGTCGGCCGATGTTGGGAAGCGTGAGTGTTAAAACGTAAACAAAGTCACGTGATTTATCGGCGCGTACCATGAACTGTGCAGCGGCCACAGTTGTTTTTCTCGAGATAAATCATGTTTTCAGGATTACCTTGTCTCCAGGTAGAGTTGTGGGCATACCTCAAAGCTTGAGTCTGTGATGGGTAATAATAATAATAATGACAGGGCCAGTGTGACATTTCTGCTACCCACAGTTTATCTTCCTAAAGTTTTTCTAGATACCCATTAGTTAGTCAGCCCAAAAGGGTGCACGAATAGCTGGGTGAGCTGCGTGTCGACTGATCAAGCTGAGATTCATACACGGACACACGGATGTGCTGCTGAACCTGCTAACCAATGCATCAGTGTTTCTTTAATAATGTACTGGCCATTTTTGACGTGCCACCCTCCCAGCTTTTCATTCTCCTTTTCAGTGTGATAAAAAAGGGGGAATACTGGATAAAACGCCCTAGGAAGACTATTTACAAAGTCTTTGGTAAATAGTTTAGCTCTGCCACTTCAAAATACTCTTCCAAGCTGTGGACAAAGAGCAAAAATAAATGCTCTTTAACCATATTATGAAGGTTTGCATTATAAGTATTGACTAACCTAAGCAGCCGTAACATAACCAAATCTAACCACTGCAGCCACCGCCCAGACTGTCCAGTGCACTGACAGTGCTGGCAGGGGTATGTTGGGTTTGCTTAGATTAGTTAGTTTTCGTTATTACTTTATACTTTATACTCCTCCGTGGTCTAGTGGTCAGCGTGCCTGTCTTCTACTCCGCGGGCCCGGGTTTGAATCCCACCCCGGGCAGTCGGTGTGCAGCTCACTCAGCTGTTCATCCTCCCTCTCTGGCTGGTAGATAAATGGGTACCTGGGGAAACCTGGGGAAGGTAAACTGTGGCAACCCGGATGTCACACTGGCCCTGTGTCCCGCGGTAATGGGCTCCCTCCCACCACAGGCTCAGGGGCTAATGCTACGGAGATGAGCACCGAGGCCACGCGCTGCTACAGCGTATGCCCCCAACTTTACCTTACCTTTATTACTTCATTTGAACTACTTGTTTGTATATTTTCTTCAAATTATAATGGTTTTGAGTATTATTAATCTGAAAATAGTAAGAAAAAAAGTAGTGGGAATTGTTTCTTCACTCAAAGAAATGGATATTTGGGAAAACCTGGGGAAGGAAACTGATAACTCCTCTCACACTAGCCATGTCCAAGAGTAAGTAGTTCTTGCCAACAACCAGCTCTAGGGCCAATAAGATGGAGATGAGCAATGAGGCCACATGCAGCTATAGCATATGCCCCCAACTTTACCTTTATTTATTTAGCATGGGGCAGAGGTAAGGAATTTATCGTTATTTCATATATCTATTTTATTGATAATATAGTTCTAGTTAGCCTTAGTACGTGCGATGAAAAAGGACTACACAGTCTAATAATTTATCTTTCTATGTTAAAAAAACAAGTAAACGTATTACCATGTAAAGATTTTCTTACAGCAAAAGGTCTTTTATGATATCTGTAGCTTGACTTCTTTTTGATGCTATGAATGGACACAGTCACCACAGGACAGACGCAGGGCTTTGTCCTGGAGCACAAATAGTGGATGATCCTGTCACCATTCTCCCTCCATTCCATCTGGCCTGTACGGTACTCTTTTCTTCTCTTCTGTAGCACACGTTCCATTGCTTTGGGCTGTTAAGCCTTAGTATTTGAAGATTTTCACCTTTGTCAACTGCACTCATTGAAACCTCACTGTACACTAAAAAAAGCCTCCCTGGGAACCAGTTGTCGGTGTGAGCTCCCCGTCCCTCCCCTCTATCGACGGTACTCCCATCCCTATTCTGCATAACAGCTGGTTCTTGTTCTCTCCTGAAAGAAATGTCTTCCGTGGGCCATTTGAGGCTGTACCTCCCGGCTTCTAGGTGGAGTTTCTGAGGGTTTTTCTTATACTCAAGGAATATTTCAGCTTTTTGGTCTCTCAGGAAGGGCGTCAGATACTCTCTAGAGTTGGTGGAGAACACCTGGTGACAGGTGCCACTGGCCAGGCCTCGAAAGGGTCGCAGAGTTGGGTTAGACGTTTCGGAAAGTGGGAACGAATTGCTGGTTCCTCTCCTCCCTTGCCAGCTCTGCTCTGTGTGACTACGCCGGCCCCGTTCTATGGGACAAAACTTCGAGGACAATAGCTGAAAAGCGCCGGGTTGTGAAAATCTCTCTCGTGACCGAGGCTCAGGACAAGCGATTGGTCTTTGAGGCGTTTTCAAGACCCTGTGGGAGCGAACTCCCAGTGTTGGAGGCATCTAACACAGCAGTATCTAATTTCCATGCACAATTCTTATACAATTCAATTTATGGTCACAATTTAAGTTATTTCGAAAGCGCTTTTAATATTTGCCCAAACTGTTAACTCGCTTAAATTTCTAACAATGCCTTCGAACCTTAAGTGTGACGTCTGTCCCGGACGTTTTGCAGCTCAGTTCTTCCAGCTGAGTAAAACTTGCCGCCTCTGCGTTCAAAGATTACATCTTCAGAAGGCTGTGACTGAATGGAAAGTCAAGCACAATGAACTTGAAAATAAATTTGTAGCCCTTCAGGAATTTGTTTTAACTAATGTGGCAGTGACTCCACCATCGATGGTGGAGAGGCCCTCCACCGAGACTGTGCCCTCTCCAGACGACCCTCCTGCTTCACGGGAGGACGTGTTACCTGCCTCACAGGTTGACTCCCAGCCTGCCTCACAGGATAACCCCCAGCCTGCCTCACAGGCTAACCCCCAGCCTGCCTCACAGGCTAACCCCCGGCCTGCCTCACAGAACAACCGCCAGCCTGCCTCACAGGCTGACCCCCAGCCTGCCTCACAGGCTAACCCCCAGCCTGCTTCACAGGCTAACTCCCAGCCTGCCTCACAGGACAACTTCCAGCCTGCCCCACTTAACGCTTCTCTTCCTGCTTCACAGGATGTCGGGTTCCAACCTGTAAGGAATGGAGCCAAACCGAAGTAGGCAACCAAGGATTTACTGAGCCCCACTACCTTCAATAGGTTTCAGGTGCTGGCAGACACCATGGAGGATGAGTCCGAGACTCGCCTAGTTGGGGACTCCATGGTGCGTGGCCAGCTGGTTGAGTTCTGTGGTCGTTCATCAAACGGCCGCAGAAAACGTTACTGCTATCCAGGTGCCAGACTGGACGACATCACTGCAGCGTGCGATGATGTCACGAGAAATGCCGACCGAAACACCCTCTTTGTCATTCACGCGGGGACAAATGACGTAAAGACAACCCTTTCTGAGGAACTGCTTGAGAAATACCGCCGCATGATCAAGCAGTATAAACGTAAAACAGATGCCAGTAACATCATAATCTCAGGAATCCTCCCGAGGGTCGGTGCCGAATCTAGCTTTTACAATAGGGCCTTCAGCACAAACAACAGACTTCAGTCCTTTTGCTCACAAGAAAACGTCCAGTTCGCTAACTTGTGGAATAATTTTTACTACGATTCAGACTTGTTCCTTCCTGATGGCATTCACTTAAACCCTGTTGGAGCAGCCCGTTTCGGAAGGCTGCTCTGTGACCAAGTGGCTCTTCGAAAGCCAAAAAACGCGGAGGCGAGAACACCAGCAGCTCCACCGTAAGGGTGCACTCAACCCGAAAAACTCCCGACCCGAATCACAGTAAAGCTTGCTATGTAAACGCTCGTAGCCTACATAACAAATTTGAAGACTTAGAAGTCCTCGCAGCTACAAGTCATTATCACATCATCGGAGTCACAGAATCTTGGATAGACACTTCAAATAGAGATTTCATTGCGGAATATAGATTACCGGGTTATACCATTTTTAGTCGTGAAAGAGAAAACAGACAGGGTGGAGGCGTTATCTTTTATATCCACAACTCTCTCCATCCAGTATCCGTGAAAACAGATATTATAACTAATGTAGACACGGTCTTCATTGAAACTAAAAATAAATCTCGTAAAATAGTAATTGGACTTATCTACAGACCGCCAAGGCAGACTCTTGATATCGACCACGCATTAAGTGAATTATTATTAGAAACAAGTAGCAGTTGAAGGGCAGTAATTGTTGGGGACTTTAACTTGCCAATGAAAAGATGGGGTGAACCGTTGAACTGTCATACAGGGCTCGACCTGTCCACAAATTTACTAGAAAGTGATTTGCATCAACACGTTCAAGAACCGACTCGGGAAAATAATATACTTGACCTTATCTTTTCAACGACAGCTGATCTAGTTAACGAAGTAAATGTTGGACCAATTTTTAGTTCTAGCGATCACCGAACAATCACATTCAGCATCAATATAAAAGAAAGTAAAGTAACTCCTAGTAAAGAAAAAGTGCCTGATTATCAGAGAGCGAATTTCGTAAGACTCCGATCAATTCTAAATAATTCTGACTGGACTGAAATCTCGGCGGAAGCAGATATTGATAAATCTTGGGAGGCCTTCACCACCATAATGAACAATGCCATAAGCATATGCGTACCCTATCGTAACAGACGTTCAGCTTCTAAGAAGAAACCCAAATGGTGGAATAACGAAATTCAAAATAGCCTATCTCTTAAAAAATGCGTATACAGTAGATACATATCAACTCAGAGCGAGGCTGACAAACTAGAGTTGGACAGAATTCGCCGCGAAACCAAGAAATTAATAAAACGAAGCAAGAAAAATCTTGAAGAATATATAGCGGAAACAAGTAAATCTAATCCTAAAGAATTTTTCAGCTATGTAAATAATAAAAAGTCACTCACTTGTGGTATCGGACCGCTTGCTAATGAAAATGGTAACCACACGAACAATGAAAATGAAATGGCTACAATCCTAAATAACTTTTTCGCATCCGTATTTACCGACGAAGATTGTTTATCACCTCAACCGACGGAGGTTAGAAGGGTCGAAAAGATGTTAAGTGGCGTGCTCATCGTAGAAAGTGACATTTTACGCACAATTGAAAAGATTAAAGTAAGCAAAGCTCCTGGTCCAGACAAAATTACCCCTAGGGTCTTAAAAGAAATCAAACATCAAATTTGTAAACCGCTCTCCATCATATTCAATAAATCTTTAACAGCTGGAAAAGTTCCGTCGGATTGGAAACTTGCAAATGTCACACCAATTTTCAAAAAGGGGGACAAGTCTCATTCAGGAAACTATCGACCAATTAGCCTGACATCTATTGTTTGTAAGTTAATGGAGACTATCATTCGCGACAATATGGTGAAATTCTTCGAAGAAAATAATATGATAAATAATTCGCAACATGGCTTCCGTAGTAAACGTTCGTGTTTGACTAACTTACTTGATTTTTTTCACTATATTTTTGAGGTGTTCGATGAAAGCAGATCAGTAGATATCATATATCTGGATTTTCAAAAGGCATTTGATAAGGTCCCCCACCAACGATTGCTCAGCAAACTATTGGCGCACGGTATCTCGGGAAATGTTCACAATTGGCTTGCGGACTGGCTCTCTGAGCGGAAACAGAGAGTAGTTCTAAACGGTGTTACATCTAATTGGCTCGATGTCAAAAGCGGCGTACCTCAAGGATCAGTGCTTGGCCCCATGCTCTTCTTAATTTATGTTAATGATATCGATGATGGGCTCACTTGCAAAGTATCAAAATTTGCTGATGACACAAAAATTGCTAGTAAAGTAACTGCGACACTCGACGAAGAAGCTTTACAATCAGATATAGATCGACTTGCACGTTGGGCCAATCAATGGCAAATGAAATTTAACGTTGACAAATGTAAAGTGTTGCACATCGGAAAAAATAACAATCGCGTTCGGTACGTAATGAATGGCCAACAACTTTCTGCAGTAAGTAAAGAAAAGGATCTTGGAATCACTATATCAAGCGATTTAAAGCCCGGTCAGCATTTTTCAGAGGTAGTTAAAACTGCAAACAAATTGGTTGGCCTCATCGGACGAGTCTTTAATAATAAATCCGAAAAAGTAATATTAAAACTGTATAATTCGTTGGCTCGACCCCGTCTAGAGTACTGTGTACAGTTTTGGTCTCCCTACTACAGAAAAGACATAGAAAAGTTGGAACGGGTCCAACGAAGAGTAACAAAGATGATTCCTAGGTTGAGAAATTTGTCATATGAACAAAGGCTTAAAGAAGTAAATTTATTCAGCCTATCAAAACGAAGAATGAGAGGCGATCTAATAGAAGTGTTTAAAATGTTCAAAGGATTCAGTGATATTAATGCGGAAGATTACTTTACAATTGATCGATCAAATAGAACAAGAAGAAATCACAATTTGAAGATAAGTGGCAAAAGATTCTCGTCGCACGAAGCTAAACACTTCTTCAATCGAGTTGTTAATGTTTGGAACTCTCTACCTTGTGATGTCGTTGATAGTACAACAGTTACGGCCTTCAAGAATAGATTAGACAAGTGTTTTGAATCCAACCAGCAACTAAGATATTACTCATTGTCGTAATAACGCTAAGTTCTTTCGAATACTGGTGTCCTTGTCCGCTTTTATCGCCCGGTTAGTGGTAGCAGTAATGGTAATTCTTTCCTCTTTCCTACATAAATTCCATGCAGTTTTTCCATGCTGCATGGTTCTTTTTCGTTTCCTGCCAGCTTTGGCTGGAGGGATGGGGGGGTGGGGAGGAGCCTACGCCTTTGCTGTCCTTCATCTTCCACCTTTGATTAGATAGTTAGTGCAGCTTGTCACAAACAACCTCGTAAGGACCAGCAGGTCTGCTGTTGTTTGTTCTTCCTTTGTGTTTCTTTGAGGCTCACTCACATGTACTCAGTCTTGCTCCTGGTGATTTTCATCCCTCTTCTACAGTGCATACCTCTACCTCTCTATGTCATTTTCAGTTTCTTCCCTGCCTTCACTACATACCACTGTGTCATCCACAAATACCATGGTCCACGGAGACTGCTGCCTGACCTCATCCGTCAGCCTGAACATCACTACTGAGAATGAGCGGACTGATCCTAGGTGTAGTCTAACTCCATAACTCCTGCCATACCAGCAACATCATAAACTTTTTCGGACACATGGTGTGCTTCCTCTGATAGAGAAATTATATGTAGAAAGGGTATCAGGTATATCAGTTGACATCTCCAATAGCCCTGCTACCTGATGACGACAATTTATATATATATGCAGTCAGCTATGGTGAAGAGGAAATTGCTTGTGACCAGGTATTTCACTGTGACGAGAATCTTAAGATTCAGAAGAATTCCACATCCTGTGGGAGATACATATGTATATGTATATAAAGTATTAATATAAAAAAAATGCTGTCATGTTGAAATTAGGATAAAAATAAATAAATGCTGGGTGTGCAGAAAACAAGAGAACTGAGAAAGAGACAAGCTGGAAAATTTAAACAAAAGTACAATATAAAAGTGACTGAGGGACAGAGTGATGAATGGAAGAACAAATGTTAATGCTATTGCAGTTATAGCGTTTGCCCCCAGCTTTAACTTTTTAAAACTGATAGGAAGGGGGCCAAGCCGAACCTAACCTGCACAATCCTACATGACTTACCAGAAGATTTTGGCCTGACCTGAGTGGTCTATTTCACAGGCACTGACTTCATGTTTTTGGTAAACTATGATGCTTTATCATATGGAAATAATTATCGCACCAGAAAACAACGACGAGAACAAGGGAGCGAAATATTTACAGAATAACAACACAGCTATTTCAAGAAAATACATATATTAAAAAAATCTCCTTAACTGCCATTCTCATAAATTACTCAAAAATGAATACTGTATTCAGTATTTTAAATAAGTGAGAAAAATCATCTTACTGCTGTGAATACATGCTGTGAAGTAGCTGTCAGGGCAAATGACACTATCTTAAAGCTGCAGCTCAACATTAGGATAATAACCCATCACTGCTCAGGATAATATTAAGCTATTGCTGCTACAATAAACTATGGTGACTTAATAGACTGAAAATTATATATGATTCCACAGAACTAAGCAAACCTAATAATTAGTAACCTAATACTCTTTAACTAATAATATATTAGAGCTAATATAGTTACGGTACCTTTCATTGTAACACAGTAGCTTATCACCGCTTATCTAGTTATTCATAACACAAACAGTCGTACTGATAAGAACATAAAAGTATATCAGAAGTATCAGAACGGTTCGTATTAGCTTAGGCTGGGCGGTAACCCGCGAACCAAAACCAATGTTAGTGCCTGATTTTAGAAGAGCAAATTACGAGGGGCTTCGAAGACATCTTGAAGGGGTAAACTGGGATAATTTAGGGATTCATGAGGGCCAGAACTGTGGGTTGGAGAGACAGGAGAACCAGGTAGAAATGTCTTACAATAATTTAGTTAGAGTAACAGTAGAGGGGCAAGGACAGCATATACCACAGCGAACACTTAGAAAAGAAAACAATAACCCTAAGTGGATGACTCGTGGACTAAAACACGAGATAGGATTAAAGATGGGAGTTAATCAGAAATTAAAGAATGGTGAAACACATATCAGGGGCCGGTACGTCGAACTATCTAGATTAGTTAAGAAAAACACCAGGATAGCAAAAAGGAACTATGAGATCAAAGTCGCAAATGAGGCGAAAAGTAATCCTAAGGGCTTCTTTCAGATGTATAAAACAAAAAGACGGGAGAAAATTGGACCGCTGAAAACAAACCCAGGGGAGCTAGTAGAAAAATACGAAAATATGAGCACATTGCTGAACGACTACCTCCTTTCAGTTTTCACGAAAGAGGATCGAACGACTATTCCGGAAATGGTTCAGGTGTACGAGAGCGGTGATGGCGATAAATTTAGGAATATAATCATTACCAGGCAAGTAGTTCAGAATGAGATAGATAAGCTTAAGAAGAAGAAGTTGCCAGATCCTGGCGGGATATTTCCGAGGGTATTAAAGGAGTTTAGTGATGTGCTCAATGACTCACTAACCGACATCTTCAAGATGTCGGTAATTAATGGTTATGTGCCCAGCCTATGGAAAGTAGCTAATGTGACGCCGATTTTCAAAAAGGAGGACAGGTCACCCGCTTCAAACTATCGCCCAGTTAGCTTAACATCGGTTATAGGCAAGGTGCCGGAGTCCATAAGAGCCAGTAACATTCGGAAGCAAACAGAGAAACATAGCTTAATTCACGACTCGCAGCATGGGTTTACGAAAGGTAGGTCATGCCTCACGAATCTCTTGTGCTTCTACAGAAAAGTATTTGAGGTAGTAGACAGAGGTGAAAATTATGATGTAATATATCTTGATTTTAGTTAAGCGTTTGACAAAGTTCCTCACCAACGACTGTTGCTTAAATTACAGGCTCACGGAGTAGAGGGTTAAGTTTTGAACTGGGTCACGGCGTGGCTTAGCAATAGGAAGCAAAGAGTGCAAAAGATCTGACTGGGGATGTGTTACGAGTGGGGTCCCACAAAGTTCGGTATTAGGTCTACTTTTGTTTATTATTTATATCAATGACTTAGATATAGGAATTAGTAGTGATGTCAGTGAATTTGCAGATGATACCAAGACCGGTAGAGTACATAAGAACATAACATAAGAACGCAGGAGTCTGCAAGAGGCCGGTAGGCCTGTACGAGGCAGCTCCTTTGACCCTAAGCTCCCGTGTATCTAACCCCACCTAATATCGCTGTCCATGAATTTATCTAGTCTATTTTTGAATGTGACAATTGTATTGGCACTCACCACATGACTGCTAAGCCTATTCCACTCATCCACCACCCTGTTAGTAAACCAATTTTTGCCTATGTCCCTGTTGAATCTGAATTTATCCAGTTTAAACCCGTTACTTCGTGTCCTACCCGGTTCTCTTACCAACAAAACCTTATGAATGTCTCCCTTATTAAAGCCCTTCATCCATTTATAAACCTCGATCATGTCTCCACGCACCCTTCGCCTTTCTAGAGAATGCAAGTTTAACTGTTTGAGTCTTTCCTCGTATGGCAAGTTTCTCAACCCCTGAATCATCTTAGTCATCCTCCTCTGCACCGATTCTAACATTTTGATATCCATTCTATAGTAGGGTGACCAGAACTGAACCGCATAGTCAAGATGAGGTCTAACTAATGCTAAATATAGTTTGAGGAAGACTTCGGGGCTTCTGTTGCTTACGCTCCTTGAAATAAGTCCCAGTACCCTATTAGCTCGATTTCTAGATTGAATGCATTGTGCCCTTGGACGGAGATCAGAGCTCACTAAGACCCCTAAATCCCTCTCGCACCCAGACCTACTTATGAGAGTGTCATTTAAGCAATAGTTATGTGAGGGGTTGTTCCTACCTACACTCAGAATACTGCACTTCCCTACATTGAACTCCATCTGCCATTTATCCGCCCAGTCATATAATCTGTTGAGTTCACCTTGGAGAATACTAGCGTCCTGATCCGACTCAATTACTCTACCGATCTTGATATCATCTGCAAATTTACTAACATCACTACTAATTCCTGTGTCTAAGTCATTGATATAAATAATAAACAAAAGTGGACCTAATACCGAACCTTGTGGGACCCCACTCGTAACACATCCCCAGTCAGATCTTTTACCATTGATTTGCACTCTTTGCTTCCTGTTGCTAAGCCACGCCTTGACCCAGTTCACAACTTTACCCTCTACTCCGTGAGCCTGTAATTTAAGCAACAGTCGTTGGTGAGGAACTTTGTCAAACGCTTTACTAAAATCAAGATAGATTACATCATAATTTTCATCTCTGTCAACCGCCTCAAATACTTTATTGTAGAAGGACAAGAGATTGGTGAGGCATGACCTACCTTTTGTAAACCCATACTGCGAGTCGTGAATTAAGCTATGTTTCTCTAAATGCTCCCGAATGTTCCTGGCTATTATGGACTCCAGCATCTTGCCTATAACCGATGTTAAGCTAATTGGGCGATAGCTTGAAGCAACTGACCAGTCCCCCTTTTTGAAAATCGGCGTCACATTAGCTGCTTTCCGTAGGCTCGGCACATATTTACCGACATCTTAAAGATGTCGGTTAGTAGGTCACTGAGTACATCACCTAACTCCTTTAATACCCTCGGAAATATCCTTCACGACCTAGCGACTTCTTCTTCTTAAGCTTATCTCTCTCATCCTGAACTACTTGCCTGGTAATGATTATATCCCTCAATTTATCGCCATCCCCGCCCTCGTACACCTGAACCCTTTCCGGTATAGTCCTTCGATCCTCCTGTGTGAATACTGAAAGGAAGTAGTCATTCCATAATGTGCTCATATTTTCTTAATTTTCTACTAGCTCCCCTGTGTCTGTTTTCAGGGGTCCAATTTTTTTTCCCGTGTTTTTGTTCTATACATCTGAAAGAAGCCCTTAGGACTACTTTTCGCCTCGTTTTCTACTTTGATCTCATAGTTCCTTTTTGCTATCCTGGTGATTTTCTTCACTAATCTAGATAGTTCGACGTAACGGCCCCTGAGAAGTGTTTCACCATTCTTTATTGTCTGATAAATTCCTTTCTTTAACCCTATCTCGTGTTTTAGTCCACGAGTCATCCACTTATGATTATTGTTTTCTAAGTGTTCGCAGTGGTATATGCTGTCTTTGCCACACTACTATTACTCTAACTAAATTATTGTAAGACATTTCTTCCTGCTTCTCCTGGCTCTCCAATCCGCAGTTCTGGCCCTCACCAATCCCTAAATTATCCCAGTTTACCCCTTCAAGATGTCTTCGAAGCCCCTCGTAGTTTGCTCTTCTAAAATCTGGCACTAACACTGGGTTTGGTTCGCGGGTTACCGCCCAGTCTAAGCTAAAACGAACCGTTCTGTGATCACTATTTCCTAACTCTCCGCCCACCTCCAACTCACGTAGCAAGTTCCCATTATTGGTTAGGACTAAGTCTAATATGTTATCTCCTCTGGTAGGCTCAGTAACTACCTGCTTAAGGAAATTATCTTGTATAACTTCAAGAAAGTCCTCGGCTTCCAGGTCACCCACTAGATCTTCCCAGTCTATATTCCTATAATTAAAGTCCCCCATTACGCAGACATTTCTACTCATACTCGCCCTGCCAATCTCCTGTAGTAATATACTCGTGTCCTGCCTGTTAAGGTTGGGTGGCCTGTATATAACTCCTAGAGTTAGTTTTTCTTTCCCTTTGTAAACGTCCACCCAAACTGATTCTGAATCCATGTTAGTTTTGACTGAGTTGTTAACTAAATATTTAAGTGAGTCTTTAACATATAGCGCAACTCCACCTCCCTTTCTGCCCCTTCTGTCTTTGTGAAACATCTGATAACCCGTTATTTCAAATTCTGATCTAAAATTTCTATTAGCAGTGTCTATCCATATCTCAGTGATCGCTATTATGTCAAAATTTTCTGAACAAGCTTCACCCCTTAGTAAGTCTATCTTGTTTCTGAGGCTCCTGCTGTTAGTATAGAAGATTCTTAGCCCGTCCTCTGTTACTCCCCTAGAATTACTTCTTAGCTGCCTGGTTATATTATGAGCTAGATGTCCCCTCCCATTACTCCTCCCATTGCTCCCATTACTCCTCCCCCCCTCGCCTATACTAAAAAATCCCTCAGGGTACCAAGTGCTCGCTCAAGGGAGTCTGAGAGAGCCTCAACACCCTTGAACGTCAAGTGTATCCCGTCACGGGCGTAGAGGGCGTCGTTGCCAAAGAAGAGGTCCCAATTGTCGACGAACAGCCACCCATTGCGCCCGCAGTGCTCAGCAAGTCTGCTGTTCACTGCTATCGCCCTGGACAGCCATCCATCGCCAACGCCCCTCCTTGGCAGGACGCCACACACTACTGGCGACCCACCAGCGTCACGTATCCTGCCTAACAATTCTCTAAAACGCCTGAGAAGGTCCTCGCTTGGCACACGAGAAACGTCGTTTCCGCCACAGCTGAGAAAGACAATGGGGTTCGATCCCTCGCTTGCCATACACGCCTCAATCCTGTCTGATATATGGCCCACCCTGCCCCTGGGAAACACACCCTCGTCCTGTTCTTATCCTTGGAGCAAAAATACCTGTCAACATAACGAACCTGACTATCACCAACAACAAGAACCCGACGGTCGGAAGGGGGGCCAGGAGGGGTGGGTGAAGGGGGGAGGGGAGAGCGGGAAGGAGGGAGGGACCTGCTGTGAAGATCGAGGAGAAATTGTTGAAGAGGTGGAAGGTGGAAAGGAGGAGGAGGAGGGGGAAGAGGAAGAAGGAGAAAGGGAGGGTGAGGTGGTGGAGGGAGGAACGGACGAGGAGAGGGAGGAGGAAGAGGGGGAAAGGGAAGGTAAGGGACAGGTGTTGGAGGGAGGGACGAGTGAGGAGGCGGAGGACAAGGAGGAGAAAGTGGGGTAGTAGGAGTAGGAGGAGATTGGGCGGGAAGAGGGGAGAGGGGGGACGGAAGAGGAAGGCGAGGTGGAGGAAGGAGGAGGGAGGCGGTGGAGGAGGAGGGGGAGGGGGAGGAGGAGGAGGAGGAGGAGGAAGGAGCAGTAGGTGAAACGGAGAGTGAGGGGGGGGAGGGAGGGACGGACGACGAGAGGGAGGAGGAAGAGGCGGAAGCGGAAGTTGAAGAACAGGTGTGGGGGAGGGACGAGCGAAGAGGCGGAGGACAAGGAGGAGAAAGAGGGAGAGGAGGAGGAGGAGGAGGGTGGGCGGGGAGAGGGGAGAGGGGGGACGGAAGAGGAAGGCGAGGAGGAGGAGGAGGAGGAGGAGGAGGAGGAAGAGGAGGAAGAAGAGGAGAAGGAGGGGTGGGAAGCGGGGAGATCGGAGATGGTCGAGGAGGAGGAGGAGGAGGAGGATGGGAGGGGCTGCTGTGTGGGTGAAGACAATATTGGAGGGGAGGAGGACGAGGAAGAACAGGAAGAGGAAGGGGAGGAGGAGGATGCGGGGCTTGTTGCTGCTGCACTAACCAGTAAGTGTACCTGGGCGGCGAGAGTCGTAACCCTATTCTCTAACTCTATGATCCTCTGATCATCCTTCTGAGTCTTAACGCAGAACCTACAAACGTCCTTGGAAAGAAAGTACTGCTTGGCCATGCGAAGGCCACACCCAGAACAACGCTTGAGGGACGTCATGGTGAAGCTATGGGCGAGGCAAGACGGAAACAATTAGGCGCGTTAAGACGATAACAAAGTATGCAGCTGCGGTGAGGTCGTCAGGTCAAAAATGTGTATCTAGGAAAACAAACCAACAGCTGCTGTGAGGTCGCAGTCAGGTCAATTCCCCGGGGAAAAGGGTGTGTCTCGGGTAAAAAGGCGCGGTTATTTCTACCCACCAAGACAAAACATAGGCCAATATTAATATACTGAGAAATCACTTGCGTAAAGAAGATAATAACTGTGTTCACTAGGTTTGCGCGGAAAGTGGATTATCTAGTGTTTTGTGTGGACTTAGAAATTAACGTAGCTTGGCGCGCCTGATTCATGTAGTCCTATTATCACAGCACAGTAAAGTATCCTAATAATAGAAGGAGAGGAAAACACAAAAGCAATATAAAAAAACACAAAAGCAATATAAAACCGTGTAGCACTGGGTTGGCGTGAAAGAATGTTGAATTTAGTGCAGATGTGGGAAGCTTAATACACTTGTCCTAGGAGTGACTGTGGATCACTAACTAAGTAAATACTAAATCAGAACACTTAGCGGTCTGTAGTAGAAGGCTGGGTAATCCTCCTGGTTTTGTAGTCCTCCAGTACAGCAGCAGTTCACAGAAGCACAGAACGCCTCACACCGCGAAAGCAGAGGAAAACAGAGGAAAGAGCGAGTTGGCACCACACAGCAGCGGGGCAAAGTCACGTGTGAACCCAAGGAAGGTCGCGCGCGTAACTGAGTCGGATTAGGACGCTAGTATTCTCCAGGATGAAGTAAACAGACTGTATGACTGGGCGGATAAATGTCAAATGGGGTTCAATGTAGGGAAGTGCAGTATTATGAGTGTAGGTAGGAACAATGCCTCCCATAACTATTGCTTAAATAACACTCTCATAAGCAGGTCTGGGTGCGAGAGAGATTTAGGGGTTTTAGTGAGCTCTGATCTCCGTCGAAGGGCACAATGCTTTCAAACTAGAAATCGAGCAAATAGGGTACTGGGATTTATTTCAAGGAGCGTAAGCAACTGAAGCGCCGAAGTCTTCCTCAAACTATATTTAGCATTAGTTAAACCTCATCTTGACTACGCGGTTCAGCTCTGGTCACCTTACTATAGAATGGATATCAAAATGTTAGAATCGGTGCAGAGGAGGATGACTAAGATGATTCAGGGGTTGAGAAACTTGCCGTACGAGGAAAGACTCAAACACTTAAACTTGCATTCTCTAGAAAGGCGAAGGGTGCGTGGAGACATGGTCGAGGTTTATAAATGTATGAAGGGCTTTAATAAGGGAGACATTCATAAGGCTTTGTTGGAAAGAGAACCGGGTAGGACATGAAGTAATGGATTTAAACTGGATAAATTCAGATTCAACAGGGACATAGGCAAAAAATTGGTGTACTAACAGGGTGGTGGATGAGTGGAATAGGCTTAGCAGTCACGTGGTGAGTGCCAATACAATTCTCACTTACAAAAATAGATTAGATAAATTCATGGACAGCGATGTTCGGTGGGGATAGATACACGGGAGCTTAGGGTCAAAGGAGCTGCCTCGTACAGGCCTACCGGCCTCCTGCAGACTCCTGTTTTCTTATGTTCTTATGTCTTCATGTAACACCCGTGATGGGTGTAATTCTATAGTTCTGTGTTTTTTCTCCCCCCCCTGCCTGGGACCAGCTATTATGAATAGTTCAATTATAACCTGGATGCTTTTTGGGTGGCTGTCTTAAATATTCTTAATATTTCATACAATAATTTATGTTGACTGAGTGCTACTAAACCCACAGGTATATGCAATGGTTTGTTCAGCCTGTCAGCATACCCACATGAGCCACGAAGACAACTACACACAACTTTTTCAAAAAGAAATGTCGATAGATAATAAAACACTAAATATACTTGCCGAAAATAGCCATTGCGTTGGCTGAGACGACAGACTCTGTTGTGCTGGCGGTGTACGATACGCTGCCCAATGAAACGCTTGTTCAACAAACATAAAGGTGTTTTAAATAATTATTTGCCTTATATATGCTTTCTGCATGCTAGGTATGTCATATCATTGCAGATTTACTCATTTACTTTGAATTTATAGGATACAAATCTCGTTTTCGCCACCTCAACCGCTCCCCAAAATCTCCTTACCAAAACAGCGATTTTTCTTTCGCGAGCGACCGAAAAGCAGCCATCGAGAGCGACTGTAAGACCCGATCGCGCGCGGAAGGCTTTCGTTCGCTGGCCAGCGAACGAAAACGGGTGGCTGTAAGACCGGCCCTGCTGGGGTCTGCATTGACGTGAGGGGAAAGTCTATGGAGGTTATTGGCGAGAAAGTCGCGTACTTCAGTCTCTGTCTCTTCGTCGTCCCAGTCTTCGTCCGCGTCACTGAAAACGTCTTCGCAGTGATTTCTGTGTAGCGTCTCCTTCTCGTTGTTGTCGTACACTTTGTCGCGTGTGGGGGAGAAGAGGTTGTGGGGTTCGTCGTGTCGGTTCCCATGAGTTGTTTTGTCTTACGCCAGAAGGTGGCTGGGTCATGGCATAGTGAGGCTGTCTCCGCAATGACCTCGCCCCAGTGGGCGCGGCTGTCGCTCTGCAAGTGTTGTTGTAGCGTGAGTTGGAGCTGTTTGTGGCGTCTATAGAGAGGATAAGTCCAGCCGTTGGTGTTGGCCTCATGCTGTATGGCTTTGTGTTGTGCTATTAGGGTACGTTTCGTGTGACTCAAGTGAGAGTGTGTTAGAGTTTTGTGGCGTGTTGCTGGAATGTTGTTTTTAACTGCGGTTACAACTGTGTTGTACCATTCTTGAAGATACGTGTCGATGAAGTCAATCGAAGCTGCGGGTTGACGGGAGAGTCCCTGAGTTTTTCAGCGATTTCTGTGTGAAATTGATCCCAGTCGGCCTGGTTGAAGTTGGGACTGGGGCGTGTGGGGATTTGGATGGGAGTGGTAGAGATGGTAAGGATGACAGGGATGTGGTCGCTCATGGTGATGGGGCCTTGAGTAATGCTGATATTGTGATAAGTGTTGTTGTTTGTGAGGATGATATCCGGTGTTGTTGCTGTGTTGTGAGCTATGTATGTGGGGAAGTGTGGGCCTATGTGTGAATGGTTCGTTGATTAATCAGGTGTTGTATTTGTCTTCCTTTGGTGTTGGTATGCGTGTAGCCTAGTATCGGGTGGTTGTCGTTGGGATCGGCTACCATGTACACAGGGATCTGTCTCCTGAAGATACGGGTGAAATCTTGAATTGGAATGAAGTTCCTGGAGGGGGGCTGGTAGAAGGTGGACCTTGCCCGTGAGAGTGGTGATCTCCACAGCGAGAGCGTTAGAAATGAAGTCATCTAGATGGTGATCGCAGTGCCGTCTGTGTGAGAGTTTGAATAGTTTTTCCTGTGTACGGAGAAATCGTGAGTCTTTAGAATTTAGACTGTCGCCATCGGGAACGCCGTGGCCAATTAGAAGGATGATATGAGGATCCAGGTCCCTATAGACATTGATCAGGTCGAATTTGTGTCTGTTCCAATTGAGGACGTTATGCTGTATGAGTCTTATATGTTCCATTTTTGTCTGTTGTTACGGGTGTTGTGTGCTTTGTTTATTTTGTGGGGAACAGGGTCAGTGCTGCGGGAGAAAGGAGGGGGAGAGGGAAGGGGAGAGGGAGAGGAATTAACTACTTGCTCTGAGTGAGAAGGGGTTAGAGAGGTGAATGTGGCATCGCGTCTGCGGTGCTCAATGTTGGATACTTGGGGTGCAGGGGAGACAAGGTGAGTGGAGGAGGGGGAGGGGCTGGTGGACTGAGATGTGGGTGTGGCGTCACTGGCTGGGGAGGCAGGAGCAGAGGGAGTAGAGGCCAGGGTGGTTGGTTGCTCTGCGTCGGAAACCGAGGCTTCATCTCGCAACACTTGCTCTTCTCTGGCTGAGGCTGCACTAGAGGCAGGTGCTGGCAAAAGAATGGATGGGAGGAGTTGGGAGGGGTCAGGAACCTCCGGGATCTTTATGGCAGGGAGCTTATTGGCAGTGAGGACCTTGTTGAGTTCAGTCTCGAAGCTCCCTGGGTTAATGCTGTTTTGGAAGTGTGCATGGGCCATGGACGTGAAGATCGATTGTTTGGTGTCAACTTGAATGGCAGGGAGAGAGGGAATCGGCACCGGAGAGGCTGATGTGGTGGCCCCGCTGTAGGTTTGGGGCTGCCTTGTCTCCTTGGCCTCTTTCGCCGTTACCACCGCCCTGCGTCGTTCAAGGCATTTGTAGGCGAGGGTGCGGTGTCCCTCCCAACAGTTTACACATTTCGCTTGGGCAGAGCAGGTCGTGAAGCGGTGTCCTTCCACCCTACATTCGTAGCATATAGCGAGGGTTTTGGGTTGAGGGCAGTCCTTTGTGAGGTGTTGTTCAATCTTATAACAGCGCATGCAGGTTGTGATGGGGATGAATTCCTCCCTTTGGATTTGGTGGTGAGGGATGCGGAGGCTAAACATCTTGAGGCCCTGTTCAGTTGATTTGATGGCAAGGGCAGTCTGCTTAAATTTGCCTAAAATTTAGCACAGCATTTCCCTGTCGTAGTGTTTGTTTCTTCTTATATACATAAATAGACATACCTACCTATATATATATATATATATATATATATATATATATATATATATATATATATATATATATATATATATATATATATATATATATATATATATATATGAGACGGGTAGCTACTTGCAAACATAGTCAGCCTGTAACGGTGTACCGGGGGCGTTTCAAGGCTTTGATTAAGACTTCAGCTTCCTTAAGGCGAGTATATTCTTAGCCTATATGTACAGGAGCGTCTGAGCGAGAGAGAGACTGCGGTGTGTGTCAGTCGGACTCTCGTGAAGGAGTCACGAGTTACAGATTGGAAAATAATGAAGTTACAATTGGTCACGTATGTCAAGGTGACCTCCACGCTTGATGAAATGCTTTGTATACAAACTGAGACGGTAAACACTGACGGACGACATTCCTATAAGGTGGCGTGATCTATCTGTCGTGGGTTTTTTCCACTGACAATTGTATGCCTAATTCGTGGTGATATTAAATAATAATATTAATAATAATAATAATAGTAATAATAATAATAATAATAATAATAATAATAATAATAATAATAATAATAATAATAATAACAATAATAATACATTGATATCCTTCTATAACACTGCTCGGTCACCAACCAGTGATCGCGACCTCGCGATTTACAAAAATCTAACTGGCAGTCTAGCTACCATTATTATACATAGTGGAATCATGTTAAGCAGAATGCTTATGATACAATTACATTAAAACACTGGCTATGTAAGAACATATGTGTAGTCATAATATAAATAGTGAGAGGTAAAACACAACGTGTATGACATGAATCATAAGAAATCTCGCAAAAGATAAATATAAGGACACATGTATAAGTATCTATCAGCTGGCACGATTATTTGCATCCTGTCGCCTCGTCTGAACAACCAAATAATCGTGCAGGACAGAGATCCTCCTAATAAGGTAGCACACGACAACGAGACTGACAAACATCAGAAACATTGGCACAAAAATTCCAGGGTACAAGTAGGTGAGGTGCAAGTATTCAGGCAGCGTTTCCTCCAGGGTTTTTGCAGACTCTGTTTTGTTTCCGAAAGACAATGAATGAAGGGAATTAGTCACATACGAGATGCTGGAGAAGTGAATGTTATCGAGAGACCGCAGAGGAAACACTCGATGGGAAATATTGGCCGTGAAAACCAGACGGATCCGGGACGGGTACGTTGTTATGTTAGTGGAGCGGATATAGCATGCTTCCGCTATGGCATAGTGACCAGTAACCCGTTGATAAGTGGTACCCTCCGGGCAGATGACTGATACATAGAAGGACTGAGGAAAATAAAAATAATGTAGACCCTGAAAGTTCTTATGGAAAACAGGTGTTGGTGGTAGCTGCTTGTAAGGGCACAGGGAAAGAGCGTCAGACGCGTTCACCCGGGTAAGGGCGATCTCGCATACCCCTCCCCGAACTGGTAGGAAGGCAAAAAGAGACGCAGAGCAATAGAATCGCCTGAAGACCGTCTCCTTGCAATATTGCAAGAGGGAGTAGCCAGCCGTCGAATACAGAGAGAGATCCCTCGCGATTAAGACAAGAGACGGGGTCGTGTCCAGGGCTAACACACACTCCTTAGCGGAAAAGGGAAACGGGACAATTTCGTGTGCCTCAAACACGTCCGCCGTCTGAAACGGAACATGAATGATGATGGCATCGGGGGTGAGGCTGGACTCAATCAAGGGGTAAAAATATTGACTCATGTCTGTATTAAATAAAGGCTTGATACTATAATTTTGATACCCGATATGGATAGTCGTTCTCAAATCGTGCAGAGGGAACAAGGCAGGTGTGACTCTACAGTGAGCTGCATCAACCATGCTGCTAATGACCTGCTGATTTGCCGTTGCGACAGAGTTAATGACGTTTTCCAATACATGCAAGGCCTGATTTATTTTATTATTTATCTTATTAGTTTGCTCTAGCAGTTCATCAATATGAGTCTGCAATCGCGCAAGTTTCCTACAATTGGCGTTGATCACCCTGCGATTTCTGGCAGCAAAGGAAAGTACATGAGCGTAGTGGTCCCACAAATCGCGCACGTCCTCGTCGGTTGCCGTACCGAAGAGGAACTTTGAGGCGGACACAACTGAGTGAAAACTATAATCCATGTCTACCTCATCAACTTTTCCCCATAAGAACAGAATCCTATCCTCCAGTAGCTGAAAAAGATTCAGAGAGTTGGTACTAGAAGGTGCCTTTGATTCCCTAGTCTTGGTGGCCCGTATGGCGTCTGCCATGCCGAGTAGTTTTTCTGAGACTATCCTGACTGTGTCTGTGGTGCTCGTCAAGGAAGTATATGGATATTTTACGAGGAGCACATCTTCTATGAGGAAGACCTCTCCTATGTGTGCATGCTGTGAGGGCGCCAGGCTTCAGGTGGATGGGTGTCGCTGCGAGTAGGGAGCCGAGGTACAACAATGTGATCAGAAAACGCAACATCATGATCTGAAAGTGGTGGGAATGAAGTATTTAAACCCGTGGTCTCAAGCTATAGCTATGGGTGGGGGTATGATCTTGTTGAGTATTTGACTCTGAGGGGGAATTACCAATATCAAGGTCCAAAGGTGAGGGAATTACTTTCAGACGATCACTGTGAACTTCTAGACTGACTCCACTATTTGACTCAAGAACCTCGAACCGATTTCCCCTAACATTCCAAACAACTAGGGAAGGACCCACAAATTTAGCCCCCAGTTTCGAACTCCTCTCCGCTTGCTTAATCATGGCTGTGTCACCCTCTTTTAACTCCACCGGGACGGCCTGTTTGTGTTGTTTTGACATCATTTCAACCTTCGTAGCTTTTAACGTACTCCTAACCTCTAAGTGTATCTTGGAAAACATATGCATCTGCTGTTGTGCGTACCTATCAATGTTGTAGAAAGGTTGTTGTGGTTTTGTTAGGAAGTCGTACGGAAGACGTTTCTCCACCCCATATAAGATGTAGTAGGGAGACTTCCCCGTAGAGTCGTTTACCGACGTATTTATGGAAGCGGCTATGTGCGATAGCCAATCCTCCCAGTTATCGTGGAGATCGTTCACGATAAGCCTGAGGACCTGTAAGATTTCCCTATTAGCCCTCTCCGCCAACCCATTAGCAGCTGGGTGGTAAACTGTAATGAAGGATTGCGTGATATTAAACTGAGCGCATATTCCGCTCAATACGGCGTTCCTAAACTCGGTGCCATTGTCACTCAAAAGAATTCGAGGAGACGAATGTGGACACAACACGTGAGTCACGAGGGCATGGGCCACGCGTGTGGCTGTCTTGCCCTTGAGAGGCACTAGGACGAGAAACCTAGAGAACTGGTCGACGCACACCAATAAGTAGCGCGAACCATGATGGCTCTGGGGGAGCTGTAATAAGTCTATATTAACAACATCCCATGGCGCCTCTGGTACTGGGTATTGCAACATCGGTGCTGGCCCTTTTACGGATCCCATGTGTTTTGCACAAACGACGCAATGTGCGACATGTGTTTCTACATCAACCCGTAATGTGGGCCAGTAGTATTTTTGTCTGGTGACAGATAGTGTCTTGTCCCTTCCTGGGTGACCCGCAGTGGGTGTGACACACCCATTGCGGGTCACCCAGGAAGTGGACTTATCTGTTTGCATAAGAGCGGCTCCTAGTCCACTGGCCGAAGCGTCGGTACAAAGCTGAAAGGGGTCCTCGAAATCCGGAAAGACAAGGACCGGAGCCTGTGTAAGCGCTTTCTTTAGATCCTCAAAGCTCGTTTGTTGAGCTGGGAGCCACTGAAATGGTACGTCTTTCTTTAATAGATGGGTTAGGGGACTCGCGCGTGCTGCGAAGTCCTTTATGAATGGTCTGTAATAGCCTGCGACTCCCAAGAAAGACCGTACCTTGTCTGTAGACGTTGGTTGAGGAAGCTCGGCAATAGCTTTTATTTTGTCGTCCACTGTGTGGATGCCGAATTCGTCCACGACATGCCCCAAGAACTTGATCCGAGGCTTTAAGAATTCACATTTGGTGAGTTTGAACTTTAATCCGACCTCTTGAAGTCTGTGTAGGACTGCTTTTAGTGTTTCCATGTGTGCATGCACGTGTTTACTTGCTATGATGATGTCGTCTAAATACACATAGACAGAGTTGCCCAGCAAGTCCCCAAAAACGCTGTTCATCGTCCTTTGGAAGGTCAAGGGAGCTCCTTTGAGCCCGAACGGCATCCTCTTCCACTCATAGTGGCCATGAGGCGTGCTGAAAGCCGTTATTTACCGGGACTCGGGGGCCATGGGAAGTTGCCAGTAGCCACTGACCAGATCAAGACTCGTAAAGACTTTATTTCCTCTACCGAGACACATCAGAAGATCTCTAAGAACGGGAAGCGGAAAATGATCATCCACGGTCGCGGTGTTCACACGCCGGAAATCAATCATAGGGCGGTAAGAACCGTCTTTCTTTGGAACCAGAAACAAGGGTGAATTCCACGGGGAGTTCGATTCTCTGATGACACCTTGTTCTAACATATCAGATATAAGTTGCTGCACGACTTCCCTCTGACTGTGGGGGAGCTTGTATGCATTGATATATACAGGATTGGTATTGGGTTTTAACTTAATGTGGTGTTCAGCACACTGTGTAACTCCAAGCGGCTCGCCTGGTAGAGCAAGCGCCCCCCTATAAGGATACAGTAGCTGGACTAAGGTTGGCTTAATTTCGGAATAGTGTGCAACTTTCAGGAATGCCTCTAACTTTGCTGTGTCTTGCTTGTGAGATTCCTGACACGCCGAGGTTATGCCCGAGACTTGGGCTGAAGGGTATTCAGCTGGTTCCGGGGCTACATTTTTCCCATACACTAGACACTGGCATAATCGAACACCGTGTTTTGTAACGGTGTACCGGGGGACGTTAAAAGGCGTTGATTAAGACTTCAGCTTCCTTAAACGGGTATAGTTTAGAGTCCACAGCAATAGATCAGAGTGTGAAAGAGATTTTGGAGTGAAAATGAACTCTGACCTAAAACTAAGTATGCAATGTATTAGTGCGAGGAATAAGGCTAACAGGGTATTAGGCTTTATTAACAGGACGGTAACCAACAAAAGTGCAGAGGTCATCCTCAGACTCTATTTAGCGTTAGTTAGGCCACACTTAGATTATGCTGTCCAGTTTTGGTGCCCACACTACAGAATGGACATCAACTTGCTAGAATCAGTTCAGAGGAGGATGACCAAGATGATTCAGGGACTGAGGAACCTCCCATATCAAGATAGGCTGAAACATCTCAATTTATATTCACTTGACAAACGAAGAGTGTGGGGAGATCTGATAGAATTATTGAAATGGGTCAAGGGTTACAACAAAGGCGATATAAGTAAAGTACTGAGAATTAGCCAGCAGAATAGGACACGCAGTAATGGATTTAAATTAGAAAAGTATAGATTTAGGAGGCAAACAGGCAAGCATTGGTTTAGTAATAGGGTGGTGGGGGAATGGAATAGACTCGGCAATCACATAGTGAGTGGGAAGACGATAGCTTGTTTTAAGAATAGACTGGATAGCTACATGGCCGAGGATGACAGGTGGTAGTGGGGGGGGGGGGGGGGATCAGGAGCTGCCTGATGTAGGCCATCAGGCCTCTTGCTGTCTCCCCATGCTCTTATGTTCTTCTTATGTTCTTATGTTCAAACGCCTGGTCCATGTACCCTCTGCCGATCCTAACCCCACACTGCTCCTCGCCAACCATACAATCTGCCCCCCATCGGTCCCTATCAATCAATACAATACAGTCAATCA
>NW_026111922.1:115000-127500 GCF_024679095.1 Eriocheir sinensis
GTGGTAGGGTGGTGATTTTTAGCTTGGTGGTGATGTTGTTGTTGTTGTTGGTGGTGGTGGTATGGTGGTGATTTTTAAGGTGGTGGTGATGTTGTTTTTGTTGTTGTTGGTGGTGGTGGTAGGGTAGTGATTTTTAAGGTGATGGTGGTTACGGTGGTGATTTTTAAGGTGGTTGTGATGTTGTTGTTGTTGTTGTTGTTGTTGGTGTTGGTGGTAAGGTGGTGATTTTTAGGGTGGTGGTGATGTTGTTGTTGTTGGTGGTGGTGATGATAGTAAGGTGGTGATTTTAGGGTGGTGGTGGTATGATGGTGATTTTTAAGGTGGTGGTGGTGGTGGTATGGTGGATAAGGTGGTTTGGCTTGGGTTGGATGTTTGGATAGTTAAAAGAGAGAAAGAAGGGGGGATAGGGTAGGATAAAGCTGGAGGAAATTGGAAGGAAGTAGGAGAGATAAAAGGTGGCGGGCTGTCCGCCTTGCTTTGTACATGTTTTCTATCTATCTAGGTGTGTAGCTACTGACGTATATGGCTTTGGTCTTGGATTTGAGTATATTTTTTTCCTGGCGTTATGTTGCGTATTTGTTTTCAGGTGTTCCTCTGTCTAGGATATTTGTTTGTCTCCTAAACCATGAATGTTTTGAGGTTCGTAAAATGGTGATCCTGAAGTGCTCTCGTTTTGGTGAAGATTTTGTCGGCTTGTGTGTGAAAAGTGTAGTTTATTGGTTCTATTCCTGCTTCTTCATGCTAACTGCATGTCTCCCCCCCTCTCCCGGCCCCGCTGCACTCGACTTTCTACTCATGCTCATCCCTATACTGTCCAAACCCCTTATGCAAGAGTTAACCAGCATCTTCACTCTTTCATCCCTCACGCTGGTAAACTCCTTCATCTGTATTTCCTCCTGCCTAAGACTTGAACTCTTTCAAGAGAAGGGTGTCAGGACACTTCTCCTCCCGTATTTGATCTTGCTTTCGGCCACATCTTTTGTTTCTTTTTTAGGAGCAGCGAGTAACGGGCTTTTTTTTTATTATTGTTTTCTTTTTTTGTGTGCCCTTGAGCTGCCTCCTTTGTTGTAAAAAAAAAAAAAAAAATGCATGCGTTCTAGCGTGTCAACGGCGGCGGCCGGCGACAAAAGCTCGTAGCCTCGTCTTGAATGAAGTTTGGTACATACAATACTTATTTTGTTCCTACCATGAGGTAGTAACTGTGTCTCGTACAGTATTACATTTGTTTATACTAAACAGACCAACAAACAAACTGGCTGTGGTAACTACAATGAACTAGTCGTCGTTGTAGCGTGCGTTCGTGTGTGTGTGTGTATGCGTTCCAGCGTGTATCGGCGGCAGCAGCCGGCGTCACTTCCTTCCTTTTCTCCTTCCTTCCTCCCTACCCCCTTCCTATCCTTCCCTACCCCCTCTTCTGGAGCCCAGGAAACAGGGAAACAAGCGCGAGGGAGAGAAACGTACAGGGGAAGGAGGGAGGGAGGTAAAACGTATGGATTATTTTGTGAATTCAGAACGAAAAGGAAAGTGAAATAGTAATAATGAAAAAAATACTCGCATGAGATGGAGGGAGAGGGGGTGGCAGCACACTCTCTCTCTCTCTCTCTCTCTCTCTCTCTCTCTCTCTCTCTCTCTCTCTCTCTCTCTCTCTCTCTCTCTCTCTCTCTCTCTCTCTCTCTCTCTCTCTCTCTCTCTCTCTCTCTCTCTCTCTCTCTCTCTCTCTCTCTCTCTCTCTCTCTCCTGCAGCAGGAAGTAATAAGGAGATAATAATAAAAAAAATGTAACATTTCAAGGGACAAATTTCAGCCTGACTTTTATCCGTGTGAACGAAAATAATGACAAAGCAAAATATAGACAACTTATTAACTTTTTCCTCTTCCTTTTGAACATTCCACTATCGTCATCCCCACCACCACACCCACTATCACCACCATAATCACCATCATCACCACCACCACCACCACCATCACCATCACCACCATCACCACCACCACCACCACCATCACCTTCACCACCACCACCACCACCACCATCACCACCACCACCACCACCACCACCATCACCACCATCACCTTCACCACCACCACCACCACCGCCACCACCATCACCACCACCACCATCACCATCACCACTATCACCAACACCAACACCACCACCACCATCACCACCACTGCCACCACCACCACCACCACGACCATCACCACCACCACCACAAACACCACCACCATCATCACCTTCACCACTATCATCATCACCACCACCACCACCACCATCATCACCATCACCACCACCACCACCACTATCACCACCATCATCACCATCATCACCATCACCACTAGGTTGGTTCGGCGCGGCTAGGAAGGCTCCTGAACGATGCAGTTGAAAGCTTCTCGAAAAGCTATTCAAAAAACTGGAGGCGAGGGCAAGGCAAAGGCAACCCTTGATCAACCGAACCGTGGCGTCGATGCGGCTTGCAAGAAACTGTGTAACCAACGACGCCTCCGACAAGCGAACTCATTCAACACGACGCGGCCAAACCAGTAGTCACATTTCCATTTTGTACACAAATGTACGCAGTCTATTACCCAAAAAGGACGAACTTAGGGCATATATTGCAACTGAGAACCCAGATGTGGTAGCCATCACAGAGACTTGGGCCAACTCTGCACATCTAGTATCTGAACTGTCATTTCCCGGGTACGAAAGCTTCCCAAAAAATCGAATGCACAAGAAAGGAGGAGTAATTTTCTACGTAAAAAGTACGTTCCCTGCCATAAAAATAGACAAACAGGACGCAGAGAACTACGACTCCGTCTATGTGGAAATAACTGCGAATAATAAGAAACTAACACTTGCGACCGTATACAGGCCTCCAAAACAACAGGCAGCCGATGACACTGCCCTGTACGAAGAGCTTCACTCTTTAACACAAAATAAAGAAGCAATAATAATTGGGGACTTTAATTGCCCTAACATTGACTGGGGACAATTGACTGGAGATCAAGAGGGTAACAGGCTTATAGAAATGGTGGAGGATTCGTTCCTCACTCAAGTTGTAACTCAACCAACAAGAGAAAACAATCTGCTGGATCTGGTATTAGTAGGCGACCCCGACCTCATTCGCGACTGTGAAGTTGGTGAAAAAATTAACGGTTGCGATCACCACTTAATCCGTTTCAATGTCAACATAAGTCACAAACTCGTAAACAATCCGTCAGTGATACCAGACTACAAAAAAACAAATTTCAACCTAGCCCGTGAGCTGCTTCCCTCTGCGACCTGGGACCAACTTCACCTAACCGACAATACAATCGACAACGTGTGGAACAACTTCAAAGATAAGCTTTTGGGAGTAGAAAAGGCTACAGTGCCGACGAAACCCAGGCGAGTAAATGGTACTGTAGATCCACCGTGGATGACCAGAGAAATAAAAAGGGCGGTAAACTTAAAAAAAAGGAATTATAACCTAATGAAAGAGAATGACACGGCCGAAGCCCGTACTCAGTACCACAACAGCCTCAGAGCTTGTCGCACCCTTATTTGGAGTAGTAAACGCAACTACGAAAAACAAATAGCGCGTGACATCAAGACAAACTCAAAAAAATTCTTCACATACATCAGATCGAAAAAGAAAGTAAAATCCAATATTGGTCCCCTGACAGACGAGACTGGAGCTGCAACTCAGGACAGTAAACAGATGGCCAGAATCCTCAACAGTAACTTCGCATCCGTATTCACAGTCGATAACATCTAAACCATGCCCGAGAGCCCTGACCCGCCGAGGGGAATCACGCCCCTGAAAATTGACTCAATATGCGACCAAGAAGTGAAAGAGTATTTGGATAAACTCGACACGAACAAGTCAACATGACCTGACGGTTTGTCCCCGCGGTTATTAAAAGAGCTTAAACAACAAATACTTCAGCCACTCACTAACATATTCAACCAGTCTGTTCAATTGAAAAAGGTCCCGGAAGACTGGAAGATGGCGAACGTAACACCAATTTTCAAAAAAGGAGACAAAAGCGTAGCATTAAACTGCAGGCCCATAAGTTTGACATCAGTGGCAGAAAAAATACTCGAAAAGATTATTAGAGACAAACTTGTTAAGTTTCTAGAAGACAATAATGTAATCTCCGACACCCAGCATGGCTTCAGAAACAAGCGCTCCTGCCTAACGAATTTATTAGACTTCTTCCAAGGTATATATAAGAACTGGGATGCCCACATCCCCAGTGATGTTATATACCTGGACTTTCAGAAAGCCTTCGACAAGGTACCGCACGAGCGACTCCTTAAGAAACTGCACTCGGCGGGCATTGGAGCCAATCTGATCGCGTGGATAAGAGATTGGCTCACCGACAGAAAACAACGAGTACTACTCAACGGACAGCCTTCCGATTGGCTTCCAGTCACTAGTGGAGTGCCTCAAGGGTCAGTGCTGGGACCCATTCTCTTCATCATATATATCAACGACCTCGAATCAGGACTGAGATCCACAATATCGAAATTTGCTGATGACACTAAGGTGGGGAGAAAGGCCCTCACAAAGACCGACTGCGAAATCATTCAGAAAGACCTCAATCACATTATCAAATGGTCGGAAAAATGGCAAATGTCCTTTAATGTTGACAAATGCAAAGTCATGCACATTGGGTCCAGAAATAGTAACCACACATAAATCATGAATGTGAGACATCTGCAAGCGATGCAGCAGGAAACGGATCTTGGAGTCACTATCAGCAGTGACCTGAAACACGCGAATCACTGTAAAAAAGCATACAACAAAGCCAACACTATGCTCGGGTTCATAGCAAGGAACTTCGAGTGTAAAACGCCAGACGTGATGCTATCCTTTTATAATTCCATGGTAAGACCGCACCTCGAGTATGCAGTACAGTTCTGGTCTCCTAATTACAGAAAGGACATTGATTTACTGGAAAGGATTCAGCGACGCGCCACGAAAATGATACCAACCTTAAGGGCTCAACCGTACGAGGAACGACTCAAGCGACTCAATCTCTTTACATTAGAGAAAAGACGCCTACGAGGAGATATGATTCAAGTCTTCAAGTATCTGAAAAAAATCAATAACGTCGATTACTCCAATTTCTTTGAATTGCAAACCAACCTAAGAACTAGAAATAACGGTTTACCCATTCAGTCTAGTCGATGTAACACAGACATCGGAAGGAGTTTCTTTTCAAACCGAGTCATCCGTCACTGGAACAATCTTCCTTCAGAAGTAGTAAATGCGAATACTATCAACTCCTTCAAATATAGAATCGACCGTCACTTCGCTGCGTCTGGAGTAAACTGAATATTGAGTTGCTTTCATCTGCTCCTCAATATCGAGGTGCTTTCATCTGCTCCTCAATGTCGAGGTGCTTTCATCTGCTCCCCAGGCCCCAGGCTGTCGAGCAGATTAAATCACCAAAGCGGGCAACCTCGTAATGAGCCAATAGGCTTTCTGTTGCCTGCGTTTCCATGTTTCCATCACCAACACCAACACCACCACCACCACCATCATCAGTCATCACCACCACCACCACCACCACCATCACCACAACCACCACCACCATCACCACTGTTACCACCACCACCACCACCAGTGACAACAACAACAACAAGAGGAAGAAAAAGAGGAAGAAGAAGAAGTAGAAGTAGAAGAGAAGGACGAAGAAGGGAAGAAAAAGAAGAGGAAAAGAAGAAGAGGAGGAAGAAGAAGAAGAGGAGGAAGAAGAAGAAGAAGAAGAAGAAGAAGAAGAAGAACAAGAACAAGAAGAAGACGAAGAAGAAGAAGAAGGAAAAAAAAGAAAAAAAAGAAAGAAAAAAAGAAGAGGAAGAAGAAGAAGAAAAGCGAGAAGAAGAGGAAGAAGAAGAGGAAGATGAAGAGTGGAAGAAGAAGAAGAAGAAGAAGAAGAAGAAGAAGAAGAAGAAGAAGAAGAAGAAGAAGAGGAAACTTAGGAAGAAGAAAAAGAAGAAGAAGAAGAAGAAGATGAAGAAGAAGAAGAAGAAGAAGAAGAAGAAGAAGAAGAGAAAAAGAAGAATAGGAGGAAGAAGAAGAAGAATAGGAGGAAGGAAAAGAAGAGGAGGAAGAAGAAGAAGAAGAGGAAGAAGAAGAATAGGAAGAAGAAAAGGAAGAAGAAAAGGAAGAGGAAGAAGAAGAAGAGGAAGAAGAAAAATAAGAGGAAGAAGAGGAAGAGTGGGAAGAAGATGAATAAAATTAACAGCGAGGTACATTGATCATGCGTGTTTACGATATTAGTTTTGCGAGTGGAGATGTCTCCATTCTTCCTCCAAGCCTGTGACAAGCGACAGAGGGAGGAGGGAGGGAAGATATATATATATATATATATATATATATATATATATATATATATATATATATATATATATATATATATATATATATATATATATATATATATTTATATATATATATATATATATATATATATATATATATATATATATATATATATATATATATATACCTTATATTCTTTATATTTTCCTTTCGTTTCTTTTCATTTTTTATTCATTATTGGTTTACACTATTGATTCGGTACCAGTATTTAGTGTTCATGAGCGTTATCGTTGTTCAGATAAATGAGTACGATGCTTGGTGTTACAGGCGCGAAAATTTGAAAACGTCGCATCGGATAGGGTTAATGCAATCAATCGCTGGTGTGGTAAGTCGTTTGTATAGATGGTGTATAATGTTCGCGAAATTGCGCTCCCGTGTGGAACTCCCGCTGTTAGTTTGAGGGGGGGACCCGTGTAATTCCCGATTTCTATCTTTGCGCGTCTGTGTATGATGAAGTTGTTTAAGAATTTGGTGGTGGTATCTGGGAGATTTAAATGGGCTATTTTATATTGCAGGCCATCATGCCAAGCTTTGTCGAAAGCTTTTGAAACATCTCTTAGCATTATGTAACATTGTTTTTTCTGTGCTGTGTGATGTGCTAGTGTCTCGTGTACAGTGGTGAGTGCTGTATCTGTTCCTCGTTTGTTTCTGAAGCCATGCTGAGTTTTATTTAATATATTATTTTCTTCTAAAAATTGTCTCGTGTTCATGATTTTTTCCATGATTTAGCCAGTGACTTCTAATAAAGAAATTGGTCTGTGGTTTATTGGGTTGGTGTGGTCTGTGTTAGGTTTGGGTATTGGTTTGACGACTGCAGTTTTGAATTTCTTGGGAAATATCCCATAGAGAGGGTGTGGTTGAATAGCCATTAGAGCTTTATTAGTGCGTTTTCTGGTAGATTTTTCAGTACTGATTTGTTGATTTTAGTTTCTCCCGGAGTATCATTTTTGAGGTATTTTACGGGGCTTTGTATTTCTGTTTGTGAGATAAGCGTGTCTGTGTGCTGTGTGCCTTGGGGTCTGCCTATATTTGATATATTATGTGTGCTGCGTGTTTCTTCATTTATTTGTAGGTATTCTTCGACTTCTCTTTGTTGTTCTGTGTCATATTGAGCGTTTTCCTCGGGAGTAATTTTAATTTCCCGGAACGTTTCTCCTTTCTCTTCGTCTTCTGTTAGTTTACGGTTGTTTTTGATGAGATGTTGTTTTACTGGTGTTTTGTTTGCTTCAAGTTTATTGACCTGGTTCCAAAATTTTTGAGGATCGTGATAACTTTTTGTTAGTTTTGTTAGTGACTGGGTGTAGTTTTTGTCTCTGATGTTTTCGCTTTCTTTCTGTATTTCTGTTGTTAGTGTTTTGTATCGATTATATTGTACTATATTCCAACCTTGTACTTCTTCTTGTGGATGCAATTGTTGGAACTGGTGTTGGAGGTGTCTTAAACTTGGACTTGGTATTTGTTTCTGCGATATGATTTTTCTTTTCATTGTTATATTGTTGGCCGTTCCTTTTTCTATTACCTTATGCCATTGTTCCATTTTGTTATCTATTGTTTCCTTGATAATATGATCCTCTATTTCTTTCGTTTTTTTTTTTTATTCCACTTCCTCTTTTAGTTTTTCCCAATTTGCCTTTCTCATACCAAATGTTGGAGGGATTGAGTTAGTGATGGCTTTGCTTGTTAACGTAATGATTATGCAAAAGATGGTCTGAAGTGGTATGTGGCCGAGGGTTTATTATTGCGTTATGTGTGGCTTTGTTACTGGATATTACCATGTCGTATGTTGTAGTACGTGTGTTTTGCGAGAAGAGGTGGTGGTGGTGGTGTTTATTGTATAGTGGTTGAGGTGATGATTTTTGTGTCTTCCTTTCCTCCACTCGACCTTCCTCTCCTTCCTCTCCTCTCACTCCTCTAGATATACTTTTCTCCCTCCTTTCCTTCTCCTTCCTCTCCCTCCTCTCCTCTCACTCCCCTCCATATACTTCCTCTAAGTCCACTCCTTCTCCTTCCTCTTCCTCCCCTCCTTCTGCTTCCTCTCCCTCCTCTCCTCTCACTCTCCTCCATATACTTCCTCTAAGTCCACTCCTTCTCCTTCCTCCTCCTCCCCTCCTTCTGCTTCCTCTCCCTCCTCTCCTCTCACTCCCCTCCATATACTTCCTCTAAGTCCACTCCTTCTCCTTCCTCTTCCTCCCCTCCTTCTGCTTCCTCTCCCTCCTCTCCACTCTCCTCCATATACTTCTCTCCCCTCCTTCTCCTTCCTCTCCCTCCCTCCTTCCTTCTCCTTCCGTCCCTCCCTCCTTCTCTTTCCTCTCCCTCCCTCTTTTCCTTCCTCTCCCTCCCTTCCTTCTCCCTCCACTCCTCCCCTCTCTTCTTCTCTCCTTCCTCCCTCCCCTCTCTCCTTCTCCTTCCTCCCCTCTTTTCCTTCCTCCTCCTTCCTCCTCCCTCCCCTTCTTCTCCTCCCTTCCTTCTTCTTCTTCCTCCTCCCCTCCCTCCTTCTCTCTCCCTCCTCCTCTTTCCTCTCCTCCCTTCTCCTTCTCCTTTTCCAGCATCAATATGAAAGAAAGCGAAGTAACTCCTAGTAAAGAAAAGGTTTAGCTTTTAAGAAGAAATCCAAATGGTATCTCTTAAAAAAACGCGTATACAGTAAATACATATCAACTTAGAGTGAGGCTGACAAACTAGAGTTGGACAGAATTCGCCGCGAAACCAAGAAATTCAAAAATCGAAGCAAGAAAAGTCTTGAAGAATATATAGCGGAAACAAGTAAATCTAATCATAAAGATTTTTTTAGCTATGTAAATAATAAAGTCACTCACTTGTGGTATCGGACCGCTTGCTAATGATAATGGTAACCACACGAACGGTGAAAATGAAATGGCTACAATCCTAAATAACTTTTTCGCATCCGTATTTACCGACGAAGATTGTTTAGCACTTCAACCGCCGGAGGCTAGAAGGACCGAAAAGATGTTAAGTGGCGTGCTCATCGTAGAAAGTAACATTTTACGCACAATTGAAAAGATTAAAGTAGGCAAAGCTCCTTGTCCAGACAAAACTACCCCTTGGGTCTTAAAAGAAATCAAACATCAAATTTGTAAACCGCTCTCCATCATATTCAATAAATCTTTAACAGCTGGAAAAGTTCCGTCGGATTGGAAACTTGCAAGTGTCACACCAATTTTCAAAAAGAAGGAAAAGTCTCATCCAGGAAACTATCGACCAATTAGCCAGACATCGATTGTTTTTAAGTTAATGGAGACTATCATTCGCGACAATATGGTGAAATTCTTCGAAGAAAATAATATAATAAATAATTTGCAACATGGCTTCCGTAGTAAACGTTCGTGTTTGACTAGCTTACTTGATTTTTTTCATTATATTTTTGAGGTGTTCGATGAAAGCAGATCAGTAGATATCATATATCTGGATTTTCAAAAGGCATTTGATAAGGTCCCCCACCAACGATTGCTCAGCAAACTATTGGCGCACGGTATCTCGGGTAACATTCACAATTGGCTTGTGGACTGGCTCTCTGAGCGGAAACAAATAGTAGTTCTAAACGGTGTTACATCTAACTGGCACGATGGCAGAAGCGGCGTACCTCAAGGATTAGTGCTTGGCCCCGTGCTCTTCTTGATTTATGTTAATGATATCGATGATGGGCTCACTTGCAAAGTATCAAAATTTGCTGATGACACAAAAATTGCTAGTTAAGTGACTGCGACACTCGACGAAGAAGCTTTACAATCAGATCTAGATCGACTTGCACGTTGGGCCAATCAATGGCAAATGAAATTTAACGTTGACAAATGTAAAGTGTTGCACATCGGAAAAAATAACAATCGCGTTCGGTACGTAATGAATGGCCAACAACTTTCTGCAGTAAGTAAAGAAAAGGATCTTGGAATCACTATATCAAGCGATTTAAAGCCCGGTCAGCACTGTTCATAGGTAGTTAAAACTGCAAACCAATTGGTTGGCTTCATCGGACGAGTCTTTAATAATAAATCGGAAAAAGTAATGTTAAAACTGTATAATTCGTTGGTTCGACCCCGTCTAGAGTACTGTGTACAGTTTTGGTCTCCCTATTACAGAAAAGACATAGAAAAGTTGGAACGGGTTCAACGAAGAGTAACAAAGATGATTCCTAGGTTGAGAAATTTATCATATGAACAAAGGCTTAAAGAAGTAAATTTATTCAGCCTATCAAAACGAAGAATGCGAGGCGATCTGATAGAAGTGTTTAAAATGTTTAAAGGATTCAGTGATATTAATGCGGAAGATTACTTTACAATTGATCGATCAAATAGAACAAGAAGAAATCACAATTTGAAGATAAGTGGTAAAAGATTCTCGTCGCACGAAGCTAAACACTTCTTCTTCAATCGAGTTGTTAATGTTTGGAACTCTCTACCCTGTGATGTCGTTGATAGTACAACAGTTACGGCCTTCAAGAATAGATTGGACAAGTATTTTGAATTCAACCAGCAACTAAGATATTACTCATTGTCGTAATAACGTTAAGTTCTTTCGAATACTGGTGTCCTTGTCCGTTTTTATCGCCCGGTTAGTGGTAGCAGTAATGGTAGTTCTTTCCTCTTTCCTACATAAATTCCATGTAGTTTTTCCATGCTGCATGGTTCTTTTTCCTTTCCTGCCAGCTTTGGCTGGAGGGATGGGGGGGTGGGGAGGAGCCTTCGCCTTTGTTGTCCTTCATCTTCCACCTTTGATTAGATAGTTAGTGTAGCTTGTCACAAACAGCCTCGTAAGGACCAGCAGGTCTGCTGTTGTTTGTTCTTTCTTTGTGTTCTTTGTGTTCCTTCCTCTCCCTCATCTCCTCTCACTCCCATCCATATCCTTCCCTTCCCTCTTCTCCCTGCAGTCCTTATTCTCCCTTCCCTCCTCCCTATCGCTCGCCTCCCCCTTATCCTTCCCCTCCCACCCCTCATAACTCTACCTACACTACCTTCCCTCCTTCATCCCTCTCATTACAAGTAGCGTAGGTCAACAATAGAGTACAGCAACAGTTAATGTCCGCATGATAGGTGGAGTGAGGTGTGGGTGCAGTAAGGTGACAGGTTACTGGTGCCGTGCCTAGTACCGCCGGCAAAACGAGGATCAAGCCTCTACCTGTGCCCCTGAGACTACACCTCACCCACCGTGAGTATTGGGGGGGATTCTGGGGCTGCCATGTGTAGGCCACTCGTCCTCTCCCAGTCTCCGTGTATTTCTATGTTCTTGTATCTGCTCCTCAATGTCGAGGTTCTTTCATCTGCTCCCCAGGCCCCAAGTGGCTGTCGAGCAGAATAAATCACCAAAGCGGGCAACCACGTAATGAGCCTATAGGCTTTTTGTTGCCTGCATTTCCATGTTTCCATGCTTCCATCCCTCCACTCTTTCCTCTCACTCACTCCCGCTATCATTAAATTCCTTTCCTCCCTTCCTTCCTCTCCCCTCCTTCCCTCGCCTCCTCCCTCTCCCTCTCCTCCCGCCACACTCGTTATTGCCGCAACAACAGGCCTCTCTGCCTCACGTATCCAGGATCAGCAGTATTCACAACAGCCTCCGTTGTGGCTGCCGTGCAGTGTGTCACACGGCGGCACTAGGGCACTGTCTGGTGACGTAATGGTCACTGCCGAGCACTGAAAACTGTCCGTCTCTCCCTCTTCCCACACACAGGATGGACGGCCCTCCACTGGGCTGCAGTAGATGGTGAAGCTGAGTGTGTGTCTACCCTCATCCCGGTCACGCCGCCCACCCCCGAGCTGCTGCAGGCCGCCGACGGACACACCCCGGTGCACCTCGCCAGCTTTTATGGCCACGAGGCTGTGCTGAAGGCCCTGGAGGGGGCTGGCTGGCCTCTTTACGCAATGGACGGCGATGGCCTGACACCCCTGCACTGGGCTGTTAAGGCAGGGCGTCTGGACGTGGTCAGGTACCTGCTGGATAAGGATGCGGCGCCCAGTACGGGGGCCGGTGATGACCTCACGCCGCTGGACTTGGCTAAGAGGCAGGGTAAAGACTTAGCAGCGAGGTGGCTGGCGAGGAGGAGCGGCGCGGTGCACGGGGACGCCGCCCACAGCCTGAATCCTGAGGTGAGTTTTGGCACGCTGTTAGCATCGCTATCTATCTG
>NW_026111922.1:130000-167500 GCF_024679095.1 Eriocheir sinensis
TGACATTGAGTTTGTTGTTGGTTTGTATTCGCCATCTCGACTCATAGGAGTTAAGGGAGTCAATCTCCCGGGATGTTGAGAGTTGAGCCATCTGAATTGACCTCCCTGGATAGCCGACGATTTGAGTGACATCGTCGGCGTATGAGATGTTGGTGCCTCTGAGTGGGGGAGGGGTATCTCTGGTGTAGAGAGTGAATAGTGTCGGGGAGAGCACACTGCCCTGAGGGACACCGCAGCTCAGGTCAAAGCTGTCACCGAGGTAGTTTTCAAGTCTTATTCTCGCCGACCTATCATCTAGAAAGTCGCATAAGAGCTTTTCTAGAATGATAGGAAGTCCGAGGTGTAAGATTTTGTACTTCATCCCTAGGTGCCAGACTTTGTCGAAGGTTTATGTGATGTCTCTCAGGACGAGATGGCACTGTCCCCCGTCAGCTTTCTGTTGGGCGACAGTCTCGGTCACGAGAGCGAGGGCGTGCGTGGTTCCCCTGCCTGGGCGGAACCCAAACTATAAGTCTTTGTCGATGTTGGAGTCTTCAAGGAATGTCCTGAGTCGGTGGTCAAGAATTCACTCAAATATCTTCCCCGGCTCTTCAAAGGGGGATATTGGCCTGTAGTTAGCGGGGTAGTGAGGGTTTTTACCAACTTTTGGTATTAGTTTCAACGTGGCCTTCTTGAACTTGTCGGGGAAGTAGCCTGCTGAAAGGGCGGCATTGAGAGTCTTTGTTTAAGTATGCAATGGCTTCAAGGGGGAGGTGTCTTAAGATGGTTTTATTTATGCCACTTTGTCCTGGGCATGTCTTTTTCATGCCTTTGATTATGGAAAGGATGTGTTCGGATGTAATTTCAAAAGTGAGGAAGTAGTTGTCAGAATTAGTCTGCTGGCGTCTGCATTGACGTGAGGGGAAAGTCTATGGAGGTTATTGGCGAGAAAGTCGCGTACTTCAGTCTCTGTCTCTTCGTCGTCCCAGTCTTCGTCCGCGTCACTGAAAACGTCTTGCCAGTGATTTCTGTGTAGCGTCTCCTTCTCGTTGTTGTCGTACACTTTGTCGCGTGTGGGGGAGAAGAGGTTGTGGGGTTCGTCGTGTCGGTTCCCATAAGTTGTTTTGTCTTACGCCAGAAGGTGGCTGGGTCATGGCATAGTGAGGCTGTCTCCGCAATGACCTCGCCCCAGTGGGCGCGGCTGTCGCTCTGCAAGTGTTGTTGTAGCGTGAGTTGGAGCTGTTTGTGGCGTCTATAGAGAGGATAAGTCCAGCCGTTGGTGTTGGCCTCATGCTGTATGGCTTTGTGTTGTGCTATTAGGGTGCGTGTCGTGTGACTCAAGTGAGAGTGTGTTAGAGTTTTGTGGCGTGTTGTTGGAATGTTGTTTTTGACTGCGGTCACAACTGTGTTGTACCATTCTTGAAGATACGTGTCGATGAAGTCAGTCGAAGCTGCGGGTTGACGGGAGAGTCCCTGAGTTTTTCAGCGATATCTGTGAGAAATTGATCCCAGTTGGTCTGGCTGAAGTTGGGTCTGGGGCGTGTGGGGATTTGGATGGGGGTGGTAGAGATGGGAAGGATGACAGGGATGTGGTCACTCATGGTGATGGGGCCTTGAGTAATGCTGATATTGTGATAAGTGTTGTTGTTTGTGAGGATGATATCCGGTGTTGTGGCTGTGTTGTGAGCTATGTATGTGGGGAGGTGTGGGCCTATGTGTGAATGGTTCGTTGATTAATCAGGTGTTGTATTTGTCTTCCTTTGGTGTTGGTATGCGTGTAGCCTAGAGTCGGGTGGTTGGCGTTGGGATCGGCTATCATGTACACAGGGATCTGTCTCCTGAAGATACGAAGATGATGACCTTGCCCGTGAGAGTGGTGATCTCCACCGCGAGGGCGTCAGAAATGAGGTCATCAAGTAATTTAAAATTTTGATTGTGCTTGATGGCGATCGCAGTGCCGTCTGTGTGAGACCCTCGAGGAGGGCGGGGCGACTCGGCTGTGAGGAACGGGAGCCAATGGGAGTGGCTCTACCCTCGAGGAGAGCGGTGCGACTCGGCTGTGAGGAACGGGAGCCAATGGGAGTGGCTCAACTCTCGAGGAGGGCGGGGCGACTCGGCTGTGAGGAGCGGGAGCCAATGGGAGTGGCTCTACCTTCGAGGAGGGCAGGGCGACTCGGCTGTGAGGAACGGGAGCCAATGGGAGTGGCTCAACCCTCGAGGAAGGCGGGGCGACTCGACTGGGAGAAACGGGAGCCAATGGGAGTGGCTCAACCCTCGAGGAGGGCGGGGCGACTCGGCTGTGAGGAACTGGAGCCAATGGGAGTGGCTCAACCCTCGAGGAGGGCGGGGCGACTCGGCTGTGAGGAACAGGAGCCAATGGGAGTGGCTCAACCCTCGAGGAGGGCGGAGCGACTCGGCTGGGAGGAACAGGAGCCAATGGGGGTGGCTCAACCCTCGAGCAGGGCGGGGCGACTCGGCTGTGAGGAACAGGAGCCAATGGGAGTGGCTCAACCCTCGAGGAGGGCGGAGCGACTCGGCTGGGAGGAACGGGAGCCAATGGGAGTGGCTCAACCCTCGAGGAGGGCGGGGCGACTCGGCTGTGAGGAACAGGAGCCAATGGGAGTGGCTCAACCCTCGAGGAGGGCGGGGCGACTCGGGTGTGAATAACGGGAGCCAATGGGAGTGGCTCAACCCTCGAGGAGGGCGGGGCGACTCGGCTGGGAGGAACAGGAGCCAATGGGAGTGGCTCAACCCTCGAAGAGGGCGGAGCGACTCGGCTGGGAGGAACAGGAGCCAATGGGAGTGGCTCAACCCTCGAGGAGGGCGGGGCGACTCGGCTGTGAGGAACGGAAGCCAATGGGAGCGGCTCAACCCTCGAGGAGGGCGGGCGACTCGGCTGGGCTGGAACGGGAGCCAATGGGAGCGGCTCAACCCTCGAGGAGGGCGGGGCGAATCGGCTGGCTGCGCGCGCCGCCTCCAGGAGCGGGAGCCAATTGCTTGCCTGTTTTATTACACTGCAATTATATAGTTCATCTAGGGCAGAGGTCGGCAGCCGGAATTCGAGAAGAGCCAATTTCTTCAAACTTGACAGAAAAGCTGGAGCCGCAGTGTATATTATGAATCGTAATTATGAAACCTTCAAATTTTCCTCCTCCATATGAGTTAATAATAGTACACCCGTAGACAAGGTCATCAATTACACGATATTATTCTAGTGCTTGCCCATTCTCCCCCCTCTCACCCAAAGCAGGTGCAGGGGTTTTGGTGGGAACACGAAATGCGTCGCAATCATGTAGCTTTAGAGTTTGGGGGGATGAAGAATGTCCTCGATGTAGGGAAAACCCTTACATTCAGGGATTTTTTTACCACGAACGGAAACCACACGATTTCCCCCATGCTCGTTTCGTTCGCCACCCTCCCCACCCAACTCATGAACCTATGCTGCCCTTAGCCCCCAAAAAACAATCTGCCAAAATAACGGTCATGGGCAAGGCTCTTTATTCCAAGTCACTGCCGCGGGAGTCGTTTTCTTTGCACCGTGTTTTGCTGCTGACTGCTGTTGTTGGTGGTCATACAAACTCTCGTACGGCACCTACAAACTAGACGAAAATGTAACAATGAAAACCAATAAATTCACACTTTGATATATCAGGTTACATAAATTACAAAAAAAAGAGCGAGTACACACAGCTTTAATAATGTGCCTGATCTGTTTGTAATAAACCAATAAAAAAATCCACTGACAAAATTGTTCGATGGCGACTCTGGCAATGATAATAGGCTCGTCCAATCAGAAGGCGCTATTTTGAAAGTCACTGTCTTGGACCAATCAGAGCACTGCCTTAGCATGAAGGGAGTCAGTTTAGGTTAGATGTCCGAGAGTGCGGGTGTTGTGTTGAGTGGCTGGGCCGTGACGGGAAATATCAGCAATAAGCAAACCTGAAAAAGAGGAGGGAGTCAGTTGATTACTTGGACTGTCACAAACTATCAAACTATCACGGCAGGAACGAGGCCTCAGTAGAGAGAAACAGATTCGTCCCCTATAACGAGCTGGCTTGAGGTAAGATAATGGGAGGGAGGGAGGTTGTTAGGAAATGTTTTCTTTCTTTTTTCGTAACAGCAACAGATGGATAAGCTGGCCTATGTACTGCGCGTTGTCTGTGTATGTTATCGTCATTCTCTCTCTCTCTCTCTCTCTCTCTCTCTCTCTCTCTCTCTCTCTCTCTCTCTCTCTCTCTCTCTCTCTCTCTCTCTCTCTCTCTCTCTCTCTCTCTCTCTCTCTCTCTCTCTCTCTCTCTCTCTCTTTGTGTGTGTGTGTGTGTGTGTGTGTGTGTGTGTGTGTAATAAGAGAAAAAATAGAGAAACACATACATGAGTCCGGAAACAGAAATGAAATGCAAGCGGGATTTACAGAGAAGGGAGGCATAAATGACAATCTTTACATACTGAAACATTGCATACAAGAAAGTTTTGAAATGAAAAAGAAATTATTTGTCATCTCACTAGACTACAAGAAAGCCTTTGATTTAGTGGACAGAGCAAGTCTCTTTAAGGCACTAATGTTAAATAATATACACCCTTAGCTGATAAATATAATTGCAAATATTTATACAGGTGACAAAACTAACCTAATAATTAATGGCGAAAGGCAAACATCAATCAGCATTACGAATGCAATTAAGCAGGGGTGTAATGGATCTACTCTCCTGTTCCTCCTTATCACATACCAAATAATAAAACATCTCCAACAAAGTAACTTTGGCTTTAAGAGCAATAAATTTAACATCCCCATCTTATACTATGCAGATGATGGCTTACTTTTAGCCCACTCAGAGGCAGAGGCATGTTGTAGTATAAGGGAGGTACAGAGAGTGGCAGAAGAATATGGGCTGCAGATAAATAAGGAGAAAAGCAAAATAATCCTATTCAATGATAAAGAACAGCCAGAAAATATTGAAGGCATACAAGTTATATCAACAGATTATATGACTGGGCGGATAAATGGCAGATGGAGTTCAATGTAGGGAAGTGCAGTATTCTGAGTGTAGGTAGGAACAACCCCTCACATAACTATTGCTTAAATGACACTCTCATAAGTAGGTCTGGATGCGAGAGGGATTTAGGGGTCTTAGTGAGCTCTGATCTCTGTCCAAGGGCACAATGCATTCAAGCTAGAAATCGAGCTAATAGGGTACTGGGATTTATTTCAAGGAGCGTAAGCAACAGAAGCCCCGAAGTCTTCCTCAAACTATATTTAGCATTAGTTAGACCTCATCTTGACTATGCGGCTCAGTTCTGGTCACCCTACTATAGAATGGATATCAAAATATTAGAATCGGTGCAGAGGAGGATGACTAAGATGATTCAGGGGCTGAGAAACTTGTCATACGAGGAAAGACTCAAACAGTTAAACTTGCATGCTCTAGAAAGGCGAAGGGTGCGTGGAGACATGATCGAGGTTTATAAATGGATGAAGGGCTTTAATAAGGGAGACATTCATAAGGTTTTGTTGGTAAGAGAACCGGGTAGGACACGAAGTAACGGGTTTAAACTGGATAAATTCAGATTCAACAGGGACATAGGCAAAAATTGGTTTACTAACAGGGTGGTGGATGAGTGGAATAGGCTTAGCAGTCATGTGGTGAGTGCCAATACAATTGTCACATTCAAAAATAGACTAGATAAATTCATGGACAGCGTTATTAGGTGGGCTTAGATACATGGGAGCTTAGGGTCAAAGGAGCTGCCTCGTACAGGCCTACCGGCCTCTTGCAGACTCCTGCGTTCTTATGTTCTTATGTTCCAAGTATTGACTAACCTGAGCAGCCGTAACATAACCAAATCTAACCACTGCAGCCACCGCCCAGAATGTCCAGTGCACTGACAGTGCTGGCAGGGGTATGTTGGGTTTGCTTAGATTAGCTAGTTTTCGTTATTACTTTATACTTTATACTCCTCCGTGGTCTAGTGGTCAGCGTGCCTGTCTTTGTCTTTTACTCCGCGGGCCCGGGTTTGAATCCCAGCCCGGGCAGTCGGTGTGCAGCTCACTCAGCTGTTCATCCTCCCTCTCTGGCTGGTAGATAAATGGGTACCTGGGGAAACCTTGGGAAGGTAAACTGTGGCAACCCGGATGTCACACTGGCCCTGTGTCCCGCGGTAATGGGCTCCCTCCCACCACAGGCTCAGGGGCTAATGCTACGGAGATGAGCACCGAGGCCACGCGCTGCTACAGCGTATGCCCCCAACTTTACCTTACCTTTATTACTTCATTTGAACTACTTGTTTGTATATTTTCTTCAAATTATAATGGTTTTGAGTATTATTAATCTGAAAATAGTAAGAAAAAAAGTAGTGGGAATTGTTTCTTCACTCAAACAAATGGATATTTGGGAAAACCTGGGGAAAGAGACTGATAACTCCTGTCACACTAGCCATGTCCCAGAGTAAGTAGTTCTTGCCAACAACCAGCTCTAGGGCCAATAAGATGGAGATGAGCAATGAGGCTACATGCAGCTATAGCATATGCCCCAAACTCTATCTTTATTTATTTAGCATTGGGCAGAGGTAAGGAATTTATCGTTATTTCATATTACTATTTTATTGATAATATAGTTCTAGTTAGCCTTAGTACGTGCGATGAAAAAGGATTACACAGTCTAATAATTTATCTTTCTATGTTAAAAATACAAGTAAACGTATTACCATGTAAAGATTTTCTTACAGCAAAAGGTCTTTTATGATATCTGTAGCTTGACTTCTTTTTGATGCTATGAATGGACACAGTCACCACAGGGCAGACGCAGGGCTTTGTCCTGGAGCACAAATAGTGGATGATCCTGTCACCATTCTCCCTCCATTCCATCTGGCCTGTACGGTACTCTTTTCTTCTCTTCTGTAGCACACGTTCCATTGCTTTGGGCTGTTAAGCCTTAGTATTTGAAGATTTTCACCTTTGCCAACTGCACTCATTGAAACCTCACTGTACCATTATTTACATCTCCACCTTTGATTAGATAGTTAGTGCAGCTTGTCACAAACAACCTCGTAAGGACCAGCAGGTCTGCTGTTGTTTGTTCTTCCTTTGTGTTTCTTTGAGGCTCACTCACATGTACTCAGTCTTGCTCTTGGTGATTTTCATCCCTCTTCTACAGTGCATACCTCTACCTCTCTATGTCATTTTCAGTTTCTTCCCTGCCTTCACTACATACCACTGTGTCATCCACAAATACCATGGTCCACGGAGACTGCTGCCTGACCTCATCCGTCAGCCTGTACATCACTACTGAGAATGAGCGGACTGATCCTAGGTGTAGTCTAACTCCATAACTCCTGCCATACCAGCAACATCATAAACTTTTTCGGACACATGGTGTGCTTCCTCTGATAGAGAAATTATATGTAGAAAGGGTATCAGGTATATCAGTTGACATCTCCAATAGCCCTGCTACCTGATGACGACAATTTATATATATATATATATATATATATATATATATATATATATATATATATATATATATATATATATATATATATATATATATATATATATATATATATATATATGCAGTCAGCTATGGTGAAGAGGAAATTGCTTGTGACCAGGTATTTCACTGTGACGAGAATCTTAAGATTCAGAAGAATTCCACATCCTGTGGGAGATACATATGTATATGTATATAAAGTATTAATATAAAAAAATGCTGTCATGTTGAAATTAGGATAAAAATAAATAAATGTTGGGTGTGCAGAAAACAAGAGAACTGAGAAAGAGACAAGCTGGAAAATTTAAACAAAAGTACAATATAACAGTGACTGAGGGACAGAGTGATGAATGGAAGAACAAATTTTAATGCTATTGCAGTTATAGCGTTTGCCCCCAGCTTTAACTTTTTAAAACTGATAGGAAGGGGGCCAAGCCGAACCTAACCTGCACAATCCTACATGACTTACCAGAAGATTTTGGCCTGACCTGAGTGGTCTATTTCACAGGCACTGACTTCATGTTTTTGGTAAACTATGATGCTTTATCGTATGGAAATAATTATCGCACCAGAAAACAACGACGAGAACAAGGGAGTGAAATATTTACAGAATAACAACACAGCTATTTCAAGAAAATACATATATTAAAAAAAATCTCCTTAACTGCCATTCTCATAAATTACTCAAAAATGAATACTGTAGTCAGTATTTTAAATAAGTGAGAAAAATCATCTTACTGCTGTGAATACATGCTGTGAAGTAGCTGTCAGGGCAAATGACACTATCTTAAAGCTGCAGCTCAACATTAGGATAATAACCCATCACTGCTCAGGATAATATTAAGCTATTGCTGCTACAATAAACTGTGGTGACTTAATAGACTGAAAATTATATATGATTCCACAGAACTAAGCAAACCTAATAATTAGGAACCTAATACTCTTTAACTAATAATCTATTGGAGCTAAAATAGATACGGTACCTTTCATTGTAACACAGTAGCATATCACCGCTTATCTAGTTATTCATAACACAAACAGTCGTACTGATAAGAACATAAAAATATATCAGAAGTATCAGAACGGTTAGAATTAGCTTAGGCTGGGCGGTAACCCGCGAACCAAACCCAGTGTTAGTGCCTGATTTTAGAAGAGCAAATTACTAGGGGCTTCGAAGACATCTTGAAGGGGTAAACTGGGATAATTTAGGGATTCATGAGGGCCAGAACTGTGGGTTGGAGAGACAGGAGAACCAGGTAGAAATGTGTTACAATAATTTAGTTAGAGTAACAGTGAGGGGGCAAGGACAGCATATACCACAGCGAACACTTAGAAAAGAAAACAATAACCCTAAGTGGATGACTCGTGGACTAAAACACGAGATAGGATTAAAGAAGGGAATTAATCAGAAAATAAAGAATGGTGAAACACATATCAGGGGCCGGTACGTCGAACTATCTAGATTAGTTAAGAAAAACACCAGGATAGCAAAAAGGAACTATGAGATCAAAGTCGTAAATAAGGCGAAAAGTAATCCTAAGGGCTTCTTTCAGATGTATAGAACAAAAACACGGGAGAAAATTGGACCGCTGAAAACAAACCCAGGGGAGCTAGTAGAAAATTACGAAAATATGAGCACATTGCTGAACGACTACTTCCTTTCAGTTTTCACGCAAGAGGATCGAACGACTATTCCGGAAAGGGTTCAGGTGTACGAGAGCGGTGATGGGGATAAATTGAGGGATATAATCATTACCAGGCAAGCAGTTCAGGATGAGATAGATAAGCTTAAGAAGAAGTTGCCAGGTCCTGGCGGGATGTTTCCGAGGGTATTAAAGGAATTTAGTGATGTGCTCAGTGACCCACTAACCGACATCTTCAAGATGTCGGTAATTACTGGTTATGTGCCCAGCCTATGGAAAGTAGCTAATATGACGCCGATTTTCAAAAAGGGGGACAGGTCACCTGCTTCAAACTATCGCCCAATTAGCTTAACATCGGTTATAGGCAAGATGCCGGAGTCCATAAGAGCCAGTAACATTCGGAAGCAAACAGAGAAACAAATCTTAATTCACGACTCGCAGCATGGGTTCACGAAAGGTAGGTCATGCTTTACCAATCTCTTGTGCTTCTACAGTAAAGTATTTGAGGTGGTAGACAGAGATGAAAATTATGATGTAATCTATCTTGATTTTAGTTAAGCGTTTGACAGAGTTCCTCACCAACGACTGTTGCTTAAATTACAGGCTCACGGAGTAGAGGGTAAAGTTTTGAACTGGGTCACGGCGAGGCTTAGCAATAGGAAGCAAAGAGTGCAAAAGATCTGACTGAGATGTGTTACGAGTGGGGTCCCACAAAGTTCGGTATTAGGTCTACTTTTGTTTATTATTTATATCAATGACTTAGATACAGGAATTTGTAGTGATGTCAGTAAATTTGCAGATGATACCAGGATCGGTAGAGTAACTGAGTCGGATGAGGACGCTAGTATTCTACAGGATGAAGTAAACAGACTGTATGACTGGGCGGTTCAATGTAGGGAAGTGCAGTATTATGAGTGTAGGTAGGATCAATCCCTCCCATAACTATTGCTAAAATGACACTCTCATAAGCAGGTCTGGGTGCGAGAGAGATTTAGGGGTTTTAGTGAGCTCTGATCTCCGTCCAAGGGCACAATGCTTTCAAACTAGAAATCGAGCAAATAGAGTGCTGGGATTTATTTCAAGGAGCGTAAGCAACAGAAGCGCCGAAGTCTTCCTCAAACTATATTTAGCATTAGTTAATTCTCATCTTGACTGCGCGGTTCAACTCTGGTCACCTTACTATAGAATGGATATCAAAATGTTAGAATCGGTGCAGAGGAGGATGACTAAGATGATTCAGGGGTTGAGAAACTTGCCGTACGAGGAAAGACTCAAACACTTAAACTTGCATTCTCTAAAGGCGAAGGGTGCGTGGAGACATGGTCGAGGTTTATAAATGGATGAAGGGCTTTAATAAGGGAGATATTCATAAGGTTTTGTTGGTAAGAGAGCCGGGTAGGACACGAAGTAATGGGGTTAAACTGGATAAATTCAGATTCAACAGGTCCAGGGGCAAAAAATTGGTTTACTAACAGGGTGGTGGATGAATGGAATAGGCTTAGCAGTCACGTGGTGAGTGCCAATACAATTCTCACATACAAAAATAGATTAGATAAATTCATGGACAACGATGTTCGGTGGGGATAGATACACGGGAGCTTAGGGTCAAAGGAGCTGCCTGCCTCGTACAGGCCTACCGGCCTCCTGCAGACTCCTGTGTTCTTATGTTCTTATGTCTTCATGTAACACCCGTGATGGGTGTAATTCTATAGTTCTGTGTTTTTTCTCCCCCCCCTGCCTGGGACCAGCTATTATGAATAGTTCAATTATAACCTGGATGCTTTTTGGGTGGCTGTCTTAAATATTCTTAATATTTCATACAATAATTTATGTTGACTGAGTGCTACTAAACCCACAGGTATATGCAATGGTTTGCTCAGCCTGTCAGCATACCCACATGAGCCACGAAGACAACTACACACAACTTTTTCAAAAAGAAATGTCGATAGATAATAAAACACTAAATATACTTGCCGAAAATATCCATTGCGTTGGCTGAGACGACAGACTCTGTTCTGCTGGCGGTGTACGATACGCTGCCCAATGAAACGCTTGTTCAACAAACATAAAGGTGTTTTAAATAATTATTTGCATTATATATGCTTTCTGCATGCTAGGTATGTCATATCATTGCAGATTTACTCATTTACTTTGAATTTATAGGATACAAATCTCGTTTTCGTCACCTCAACCGCTCCCCAAAATCTCCTTACCAAAACAGCGATTTTTCTTTCGCGAGCGACCGAAAAGCAGCCGTCGAGAGTGACTGTATGACCCGATCGCACGCGGAAGGCTTTCGTTCGCTGGCCAGCGAACGAAAACGGGTGGCTGTAAGACCGGCCCTGCTGGGGTCTGCATTGACGTGAGGGGAAAGTCTATGGAGGTTATTTGCGAGAAAGTCGCGTACTTCAGTCTCTGTCTCTTCGTCGTCCCAGTCTTTGTCCGCGTCACTGAAAACGTCTTCGCAGTGATTTCTGTGTAGCGTCTCCTTCTCGTTGTTGTCGTACACTTTGTCGCGTGTGGGGGAGAAGAGGTTGTGGGGTTCGTCGTGTCGGTTCCCATGAGTTGTTTTGTCTTACGCCAGAAGGTGGCTGGGTCATGGTATAGTGAGGGTGTATCCGCAATGACCTCGCCCCAGTGGGCGCGGCTGTCGCTCTGCAAGTGTTGTTGTAGCGTGAGTTGGAGCTGTTTGTGGCGTCTATAGAGAGGATAAGTCCAATCGTTGGTGTTGGCCTCATGCTGTATGGCTTTGTGCTGTGCTATTAGGGTGCGTGTCGTGTGACTCAAGTGAGAGTGTGTTAGAGTTTTGTGGCGTGTTGTTGGAATGTTGTTTTTTACTGCGGTCACAACTGTGTTGTACCATTCTTGAAGATACGTGTCGATGAAGTCAATCGAAGCTGCGGGTTGACGGGAGAGTCCCCGAGTTTTTCAGCGATATCTGTGAGAAATTGATCCCAGTTGGCCTGGTTGAAGTTGGGTCTGGGGCGTGTGGGGATTTGGATGGGAGTGGTAGAGATGGTAAGGATGACAGGGATGTGGTCGCTCATGGTGATGGGGCCTTGAGTAATGCTGATATTGTGATAAGTGTTGTTGTTTGTGAGGATGATATCCGGTGTTGTGGCTGTGTTGCGAGCTATGTATGTGGGGAAGTGTGGGCCTATGTGTGAATGGTTCGTTGATTGATCAGGTGTTGTATTTGTCTTCCTTTGGTGTTGGTATGCGTGTAGCCTAGTGTCGGGTGGTTGGCGTTGGGATCGGCTATCATGTACACAGGGATCTGTCTCCTGAAGATACGAAGATGATGACCTTGCCCGTGAGAGTGGTGATCTCCACCGCGAGGGCGTCAGAAATGATGTCATCTAGTAATTTAAAATTTTGATTGTGCTTGATGGCGATCGCAGTGCGTCTGTGTGAGACACACGAGGAGGGCGGGGCGACTCGGCTGTGAGGAACAGGAGCCAATGGGAGTGGCTCAACCCTCGAGGAGGGCGGGGCGACTCGGCTGTGAGGAACAGGAGCCAATGGGAGTGGCTCAGCCCTCGAGGAGGGCGGGGCGACTCAGCTGGGAGGAACAGGAGCCAATGGGAGTGGCTCAGCCCTCGAGGAGGGCGGGGCGGATTGGCTGTGAGGAACAGGAGCCAATGGGAGTGGCTCAACCCTCGAGGAGGGCGGGGCGACTCGGCTGTGAGGAACAGGAGCCAATGGGAGTGGCTCAGCCCTCGAGGAGGGCGGGGCGACTCGGCTGTGAGGAACAGGAGCCAATGGGAGTGGCTCAGCCCTCGAGGAGGGCGGGGCGACTCGGCTGGGAGGAACGGGAGCCAATGGGAGTGGCTCAACCCTCGAGGAGGGCGGGGCGACTCGGCTTTGAGGAACAGGAGCCAATGGGAGTGGCTCAGCCCACGAGGAGGGCGGGGCGACTCAGCTGGGAGGAACAGGAGCCAATGGGAGTGGCTCAGCCCTCGAGGAGGGCGGGGCGGATCGGCTGTGAGGAACAGGAGCCAATGGGAGTGGCTCAACCCTCGAGGAGGGCGGGGCGACTCGGCTGTGAGGAACAGGAGCCAATGGGAGTGGCTCAACCCTCGAGGAGGGCGGGGCGACTCGGCTAGGCTGGAGGAACGGGAGCCAATGGGAGTGGCTCAACCCTCGAGGAGGGCGGGGCGACTCGGCTGTGAGGAACAGGAGCCAATGGGAGTGGCTCAACCCTCGAGGAGGGCGGGGCGACTCGGCTGTGAGGAACAGGAGCCAATGGGAGTGGCTCAACCCTCGAGGAGGGCGGGGCGACTCGGCTGTGAGGAACAGGAGCCAATGGGAGTGGCTCAACCCTCGAGGAGGGCGGGGCGACTCGGCTGTGAGGAACAGGAGCCAATGGGAGCTGCTCAACCCTCGAGGATAGCGGACGACTCGGCTGGCTGCGCGCGCCGCCTCCAGGAGCGGGAGCCAATTGCTTGCCTGTTTTATTACACTGCAATTATATAGTTCATCTTGGGCAGAGGTCGGCAGCCGTAATTCGAGAAGAGCCAATTTCTTCAAACTTGACAGAAAAGCAGTGCTGCTGGAGCCGCAGTGTATATTATGAATCGTAATTATGAAACCTTCAAATTTTCCTCCTCCATTTGAGTTAATAATAGTACACCCGTGGACAAGGTCATCAATTACACGATATTATTCTAGTGCTTGCCCATTCTCCACCCTCTCACCCAAAGCAGGTGCAGGGGTTTTGGTGGGAACACGAAATGCGTCCCAGTCATGTAGCTTTTGAGTTTTGATGGATGAAGAATGTCCTTGATGTAGGGAAAACCCTTACATTCAGGGATTTTTTTATTACGAACGGAAACCACGCGATTTCCCCCATGCTCGCTTCGTTCGCCACCCTCCCCACGCAACCCATGAACCTAAGATGCCCTTAATCCCGAAAAAACAATCTGCCAAAATTACGGTCATGGGCAAGGTTCTTCATTCCAAGTCAATGCCGCGGGAGTCGTTTTCTTTGCACCGTGTTTTGCTGCTGACTGCTGTTGTTGGTGGTCATGCAAACTCTCCTACGGCACCTCCAAAACTAGACGAAAATGTAACAATGAAAACCAATAAATTAACACTTTGATATATCAGGTTACATAAATTACAAAAAAAAATGAGCGAGTACACACAGCTCTAATAATGAGCCTGATCAATTTATAATAAACCAATAAGAAATCCACAGACAAAATTGTTCGATGGCGACTCTGGCAATGATAATATGCTCGTCCAATCAGAAGGCGCTATTTTGAAAGTCACTGTCTTCGACCAATCAGGGCACTGCCTTAGCATGAAGGGAGTCAGTTCAGGTTGGATGTCCTAGTGTGCGGGTGTTGTGTTGAGTGGCTGGGCCGTGACGGGAAATATCAGCAATAAGCAAACCTGAAAAAGAGGAGGGAGTCAGTTGATTACTTGGACTGTCACAAACTATCACGGCAAGAACGAAGCCTCAGTAGAGAGAAACAGATTCGTCCCCTATAAAGAGCAGGCTTGAGGTAAGACAATGGGAAGGAGGGAGGTTGTTAGGTAATGTTTTTATTCTTTTTTCGTAACAGCAACAGATGGATAAGTTGGCCTATGTACTGCGTGTTGTCTGTGTATGTTATTGTCAATCTCTCTCTCTCTCTCTCTCTCTCTCTCTCTCTCTCTCTCTCTCTCTCTCTCTCTCTCTCTCTCTCTCTCTCTCTCTCTCTCTCTCTCTCTCTCTCTCTCTCTCTCTCTCTCTCTCTCTCTCTCTCTCTCTCTCTCTGTGTGTGTGTGTGTGTGTGTAATAAGAGAAAAAATAGAGAAACACATACATGAGTCCGGAAACAGAAATGAAATGCAAGCGGGATTTACAGAGAAGGGAGCCATAAATGACAATCTTTACATACTGAAACATTGCATAAAAGAAGGTTTTGAAATGAAAAAGAAATTATTTGTCATCTCACTAGACTACAAGAAAGCCTTTGATTTAGTGGACAGAGCAAGTCTCTTTAAGGCACTAATGTTAAATAATATACACCCCTAGCTGATAAATATAATTGCAAATATTTATACAGGTGACAAAACTAACCTAGTAATTAATGGCTAAAGGCAAACATCAATCAGCATTACGAATGCAATTAAGCAGGGGTGTAATGAATCTACTCTCCTGTTCCTCCTTATCACATACCAAATAATAAAACATCTCCAACAAAGTAACTTTGGCTTCAAGAGCAATAAATTTAACATCCCCATCTTATACTATGCAGATGATGGCTTACTTCTAGCCCACTCAGAGGCAGAGGCATCTTGTAGTATAAGGGAGGTACAGAGAGTGGCAGAAGAATATGGGCTGCAGATAAATAAGGAGAAAAGCAAAATAATCCTATTCAATGGTAAAGAACAGCCAGAAAATATTGAAGGCATACAAGTAGGAGATAGCATAACCTACCTTGGAGTAAAAATATCAAACAAAAGAAACTGCTATTCAGAATATGAGAAGGAAAGATTAAACAAGGCAAACCAACTCGCAAACATGACGTACAGTATTACATCCAGATGTTGTAACCGACTCATAATTGGGAAAAACTATTGGAAAGGACTAGGACTGTCAGTAATACTTTATGCGGCAGAAAACGTAGAGTACAACAAAGAAGACCTTTAAAAATTACAACAAATAGAAAACTCAGTGCACAGAGCAATACTGCAGACACCAACTTACACAGCTAGCACAGCTTTGAGAGGCGAGGTGGGTGCAACATCCTGCAAAGCAAGAGATATGAAAATTAAACTACTATATGCTAAAAATCTGCTGGAAGAAGGAGGAAATGAGCTATGTAGAGAAGTTTTTCACTTTGAATATGAGAAAGGAAAGAGTAGCTGGATTAAAACATTAAAGAAATATATGAGGGAAGGTAATGTAACACTTGAAGGATTAAAGAACATTAAAAAGAATGGTATAGTAGACCGCATCAAAAAATGGGATTCCCAGGCATGGGTAACAGAAATACAACAAAAACAACTCTAACAGTATATGCCAAGCTTAAGAAAAATGTGTTTGAGGAAAGTTGGATGGATAACACAGAAGGCAGCAGGATACTAGTCAGAGGAAGAACAAACACATTAAATTTAAATTGGAGGAATAAGTTTCAAAACAAGCCTGAGGAATGCCCGTGTTGTGGACATGAAAGTGAGACTTTGCAACATTTTCTGTTAGAATGTCCAGAGAATTATGACATCAGAAACGACACTACTTTATCCATACAACTTCCTGACGCAGACACTGACACCAAACTTGGCAGCATACTGGCACTCACAGCACTCAACAACAACCAGATAGAGGACCGGAAAAATTATGTGAAAAAGACTGTGGAATAAAAGAGCAAAGAAAGTAAAGGCTGTACAAGTGTGTGAAAACAAAATCTTCAAGTGCGAAACAAAAAACAACAAGATCTGTGCAAGTAGAGTAATGGACATGAAAAGCAAACAACAAAACTATTAGCAGGAAAATTAAGCAATTATAAAACTTTATGATCCGGCAAGTAGCAAATCTTGAGATTAAAAGTGTAAAAAGAATAAATACAAAAAGCAAGTGAAAAAAAGAAAAAGCGAGTCAATAGAAATTAAGAATCAGGAAAATAACAAGAAAAGATTCCGACAACTAAAGCAAAACATCAGTGGGAGCCGTCACGAAGGCAATAATCCCACGCCCCCTACTGGACTGTGTGTGTGTGTGTGTGTGTGTGTGTGTGTGTGTGTGTGTGTGTGTGTGTGTGCAGGGCCGGATTATCTATGTCAGAAAGCCTCTCGTTGCCTGTGCAGGGTAAGATAATGGAAGAGGGGGTGGGGCGTCGTTAGGTGGTACTTATTGGTTTTTTCCCAATAACAGGTGAATAAGTACGTAAGGCAAGTTGTTTGTGTATATTATTTTCGGTCTGTTTGCGTGTGCAGGGTCAGATTATCACAAGTAGACCATTTCATCATATCGTGGTTTGCGTTGGTGTCGGATTACCTGGTCAACAAGGCAGTTGGTTAATGAAGCGGGAAACGAGATATCGGCAAGTTCATAATATTCTCAGTACAACCGGCCCTGTATGTTACTGTTTTTATTTAGAGCAAAGAAACCCAGCTCAAGGGTGTAAATAGAAAATCACAAAAGCCCGCTCAGCGATGGGCGAAGCCGAGATCGCCTGCCTGCTCTGCCAAGGGCAGGGGCTGGGGCGGTCAGGTGGAGACGTATTGCACGGGAATTGTCCTCGTAGACCTCACGTCTCGCCCGTCTCTCTCTCTCTCTCTCTCTCTCTCTCTCTCTCTCTCTCTCTCTCTCTCTCTCTCTCTCTCTCTCTCTCTCTCTCTCTCTCTCTCTCTCTCTCTCTCTCTCTCTCTCTCTCTCTCTCTCTCTCTCTCTCTCTCTCTCTCTCTCTCTCTCTCTCTCTCTCTCTCACTTTTCTATGATAACTTGGACATTTTTAAGTAGGTAGCAGGAGCCGCACAGGTCTCTTGAAAGAGCCGCAGGGGATAACTGAGGCCTTCAGTGTGACGGATAGCAATGACTTTGCGCTGGTCTTGTGAGGTCTCCATTGCGACTAACGTGAGCATGACTTATTGCAACCATCAAATCAACACAGGCTGGGAACGTATCATATGCAGTGATGGGTTCAGGTGCGTCATCACCATCAGGGGCACCAACCATTCCGAGGCGACCAGCCACGATCGACTCATTTTCACATCCATCGTGCCCAGGTGTTCGAGAAGCCTATGGTGAGAGTGTACATTAAACAATACTATGGATATATAGAAAATGTACATTTAAAGTATTTACAACGCGAAATATTAGTAATATGTTTGCCTATCTACGGGTTTCCTAATTCTGGAGAAGAGCGAGTGATTGTTAGTCTCACGAGTGTCTTCACCGGGTGAGCTCGGTGCTTGTGCGGCAGGAGGAAGGCTGGGAGTCTTGTTGGAGGCGTACACACACTCAAACATGTATCGTTACACATTCAGCACTATACAAACTGACGCCAAGGACGAAGCCGTTGATAACATGCTACTCATGTTGGTATCACTGCTCATGTTTGGTGTGGCTTCACTAGCCTGAATCAAGTGAGCGGGACTCGTAAATGAAGCAGTAGAATTTGAGTTGGCTCAGTAACGCTTCAGGAAACACACAGGTGGAGTCTTAGTCGAAGTAAATTGGTCTGTGTTGTATGTAGCACTATAATATTGTCGTGTTTGGCTGATGAAATTAGGCTGTAACACCACACACAGGTGAATAGGTAAAATTTCGTCCAGTTTGGACACCATATAATAAACACCTTGCGTTATTGTTAGTCCTTTTTTCTCACGAACAATGAATGCTTTTAGCGTTGCAATCTGAGTTTTTTTTTTCCAGATGCCAACAGCTTGTTCATGAGAGAAAAGACACGCACATTATGAACTGAACTATATCTGACATGCATTGATGGTTGATGTTTTTGTCTTTGACATGGGGAATACTTTTACCCACCGCTGTTATGTATATCATATGAACATTATTGTTTTATTATTTGTGAATGTAAAGCTTGAACAAGTGGCACTCAAATCACTCCGTAATATTATGGTGATATCTGGTATCTCAGTGTCTCCCTCTATCCCTTCCCTTACGGGTCCCTGTCTGCTCCCCCCAGCGAGCTGAGGTGGGTGATCGCATCTTTACACTTTTGCAACCCCCTGCCTGCTCAGGTGAAATGTTTCGGGCCCCACTGTACGATACTTTTTTTTAGTGTTTTTTGTGTGTACAGAGCAGCATCAAATGTAGTGGAAAGCAGGTAATTGATTCCTCCTCACTCACACTGGGGCCTTGGGTGGGTGGGGTGGGAGGGGTACCCAATACCAACCATTCCCCACAAGAAATTACAAACCTTCTCTAGACATACACTGATCTTTACTCGTGACTGATGACGGACAGCCGAATAGAGCAGAGAGAGTCCTTGAGAGGCACGAACAGTTGGTTGGAGCAGGTCAGGCAAGGGAGTCTGGAGCATTAACCGAAAGCAGCGAGGAGGTATTTGTTCCTAGAGCAAGAAGCTTTAGGTCCAATAAAATCTCCGGACATTCTGTCAAAGGGTTGCATGGACTGGATGAGTTTAGCTACTGGAGTCCTGAAATATCTACGTTTCAGCTCGGAGCAAATAGTGCATTGTAAACAAAGCCTTTTTACATCATGCAGAGAACAAGGTAAATTTTTGGACCTCATAAAATGTCAAAATCAAGTAACACCAGGATGGCAGAGTGAGGCAGGACCCTCATCGAGAGGAGCAGGGCGGGAAAGAGAAGTGGTACAAGCTGGGGGCAATGTGTCACAAGGAACATTTCCATTACCGGGGCGAGGCTGAATATCATACTGGCATCCGGAGAGTTCCAGGCGCCATCGCATTATTTTGTCGTTCTTTATCAGTGAAGAGTGATTCAACTTAACCCTACAAACCCCGAGGGTGGCCACATCTGGCCACCCCTCAGGCACTTCTATCAAAACGATACATTTTTCTTATTATCAAGTGTAAAAGAAAAACAGTCCTACAGATAAACGCAGAAAATACCCAAAATTAACATGTGATATCAATAAGAAGCATATGAATCCTCGTTATTTTGCTACACACGAATATTTCAAGAAATCGACGCCAATCATTTTGAAACACAGTCGATACTTTATGGAAAACGTTCAAACGGCTGCCGACGGTCAGATGTACAATAACCTATACGATACGACGATACTATTACTGTTACAAGTATATATACCTTTGTTGTATACTGCATGTTTTGCATTTTTTTGTTAATAAAGCTCTAGCTGATACACTAAATAGACCAACAAACAAACTGGCTGTGGTAACCATAATGAAGGAAGCCTATATAGGCTATATCCGTCGTTGGCAGCGTGCATTCTGGGTGCGTTTTAGCAAGGCCCTGTAGATGGCATTAGTTCTAGCGTGTGTGTTGTCAACGGGCGGCCGTTCGAAACAAGCTTGTGATTGATGATTGATTGATAGTTGATTGTTGCAAGTAAACAACAATAGAGAAGGGAAGAACATGCCATCCCAACCACAGAGTTATATACCTAGAGCGCGCGCTCCAGTGTTGTGGGGTTGGCGGCGGGTGAGGCAAGCTACCCTGGTGCGGCAGCCATCTTGGGGAGCCCACTTTCCCTCACTCTGTGGTGGTGGTTTTGATGGTGGTGGTGGTGGTGGTGAAAGTGGTGATGGTGGTGGTGGTGATGATGGTGGTGGTGGGGTTGGTGGTGGTGGTGATGGTGATAGTGGTGATGGTGGTGGTGATGGTGGTGGTTAAGGTGGTGGTGGTGATGATGATGATGGTGGTGGTGGTGATGATGGTGGTGAAGGTGGTGGTGGTGATGGCGGTGGTGGTGATGATGATGATGGTGGTGGTGGTGATGGTGGTGGTGGTGATGGTGGTGGTTGTGGTGGTGGTGATAGTGGTGGTGATGGTGGTAGTGGTGATAATGGTGGTGGTGATGATGGTGGTGGTGGTGATGGTGATGGTGGTGGTGGTGATGGTGGTGGTTGTGGTGGTGGTACGCGATAATGGTGGTGGTGGTGGTGGTGGTGGTGGTGGTACGTGATGGTGGTGGTGGTGGTGGTGGTGGTGGTTCGTGATGGTGGTGGTGGTGATGATCGATGGTGATGGTGGTGGTACGTGATAGTGGTGGTGGTGGTGGTGGTCTTGGTGATGGTGGTTTTCATAAACAGAGAGAGAGTATAACACCAGAGTTAAGTCATATGTCACGTCAGTCTGTCTCTCTCTCTCTCTCTCTCTCTCTCTCTCTCTCTCTCTCTCAACCAACTCCTCCACCCACCACCATCACCACCACCACCAGCACCATCAACATCACCACCACTATAGCACCACCAACAACAACAACAACACCACCACCATCACTACCTATATACCACTTACCTCCACTTTGAAGTTCCCGGCTGGAGCACAGAGTTGGCTGGACTGGGCTCCCAAAGATGGCGGCCGAGGTACTTCCGGTTGCCGCACCCGAGTGTCTGGCTCGCGCGCTCTAGGTATATAACTCTGTGATCCCAACCCTAGTAATACATGGGGAGGTGCGTTCGTGTGTGCGTGTCGGCGTGTGTCAACGGGCGCGAGTCTCTAGGGGCGTCGGCGGCTACACATGCTCGTTTTGAGTGATGAATTATGGTACATACAATACTTATTTTGACATTACCATGAGGTGATAGCTGTGTCTCGTACATTATAACATTTGTTTATTTCTTTTACTTTGGCCAGACAACTCTTAGAGCTAATAAAGAAAAAAAACATACGTCCTTGAGTGAATGACGGTGACTCACGCTGCTGAGACGCTGAGTCTGTCAGACGTCACTCACGTCACCTTGCCTCAGGCCTCCAGCCCGTCCCCACACTACGCCCCACAGGCCCCACTGACTTTTTCCCTTCTTTTTGAGCATTCCAATTGCCTCTGTTTACCATCGAGGATAAATAAATACTGGAAAAGAAGTAAGAACAGTTCAAGTGACAGAGAGGGGCGAAGAAAAGAAAGAATAGACGATTTACTGGCCATTCTTCTTCCCCCCCGCTTCCTCAAACCTTCTAAATGACTGTCTCTTTGTTGTCGAGCAAGTAGCCTAATCGTGAAAACATAATGAAAACTAAGTAGCTACTCTACGGTTTCAGAGCTGGTTATCTTTCCGTTTTTTTCTCCCCATAATGGAAAAAAGATATGAAGATATATGATTAGTTAACTAGACAAATTATTGGTACGATTTTGATGGGGTGATTTTTTTTTTCTTAAATGCCAAAACGAGGATACAGAAATGGAAATGCAAGTTGTCTGATTGATTGTGTCTTATTCTCCGTCTTTCCTGTCCAGCTTATTTAGGTATTTATTTATTATCACGATGTAACGAGTCGTTCTTCTAAGGGTATTTGCAATGTCTGTAGTGTAATATTTGTGATTCTTATCTCCGTATAAAAGCTCTCGCTGTCCCCGCCGCGCCGCCCCAGCAATGGATAAAATTGTTTCCGGTCAACCTATTTCCACCCCCTTGACGTATCAGAAACTTACTAATAAATAAAAAAAAAAGCTACTTCAAAGGATCTCCACCATGGATGTGTTCGTGTGTAAGTGTGTCTAACTCAAGTGGCAGAAATTCTCTCTCTCTCTCTCTCTCTCTCTCTCTCTCTCTCTCTCTCTCTCTCTCTCTCTCTCTCTCTCTCTCTCTCTCACACACACACACACAGACACACTTGTACGTATCTCTTATCATCATCGCTGTCTATTTTGTGCTGATTTTTCCTGAATAATAAAATCAACAGCGAGGTAGCTACATACATGATGCGTGTGTACGACATTTGTTTGCCGAGTGAAGATGTCTCCATTCTTCCTCCAAGCCTGTGACGAGCGACAGAGGGAGGGAGGGAAGGAGGGAGGGAGGGAGGAAGGGAGGGGGAGAGATAAAGAGTTACCTCCGTTTTTTTTATACTCTTTTTCTTTTTACTTTCCAGTAGCTTCTTTTCACTCATTATTCATTATTGTTTTACACTATTGATTCGGTACCAGATCATGAGCGTTATCATTGTTCAGATAAATGAGTACGATGCTAGGTGTTAGAAGCGCGATAATTTGAAAACGTCGGAGATTATAGGGTTAAACATCAAAAACACTGCTGGCTGGTCAGCTGTTATAGCAAACCTCCTCCCGGTGAGAAAGTCTCCACTTGTGTACAGCTTCGATGATGGCAGTAGCCTCTCTTTCCATAGCAGGTTGGAATCTTTCTGAGAGAGGTAAAGTTTCAGAGAAAAAAGCGAATATAATCGATTATATTAAGTACGGAAGGGTGGCTTCAAGGTCGTTATCTGAAAATAATAGCGTTAGTTGCACGTTGGAACGCGACTACTATTGGTCAATCCAAACGGGATCCTCGTGCTCTGATACAGCCGTCCGTCAGCCTCAGAAGCAGCGTACACCTTCTCACCGTCTCTGAGGGGGCTTGGCAGTAAGCATTTTAAGCCAAGTTTACTGGACATTTTGTACTTAGCCAGGGAATGCACCAAGCCGTTAATACAGGGATTGATAAGCGTTAGTTGAGTGGAGCGGTTAATAGTCTGTGAGTAATCAACTTCCATGCCACTCGTGTGTCGGTCGTCTTTGGTTACCTCATAGTACTTGAGCTATCCAAGGGGATTGACTCTTTTCTATCACACCTTCCTTAAGCAATGATTCTACTTCTCCATGAATGCATTAAAATTTTCTCATCAGACTTAGAGAATCCCCAAGTATGGATACATATAGGCCTAAGGTCTTCTGTCGTGTTAGTAAAGAGAGATGGATGATCAACTCACATGCAAACTACTCCACATAGAGTTAAAGTCGTCCACTTGGTTAAAGTTAATGAAGTGCCTTCGTGTGTACGGGGTAAGTGTGAAGGATGAAAGTATGAACATGCTGGGTAACTCCTGCATAAGGGATTTAAGTAGCAGGGACGAGGTTGGGTAGGAGGTCGAGTGAAGCGTTGCCGCGGGAGGGTGGGGATGTGTTCAGGAGAGCAATCACCATGACACGGTCGATAAACATAGAAAAAAAAAAACATCATTCCGACATAATTTAAGAGACATAAGACAGTAAGTAAGATATGATAACATGTGGATGTGTGTGTGTGTGTGTGTGTGTGTGTGTGTGTGTGTGTGTGTGTGTGTGTGTGTGTGTGTGTGTGTGTGTGTGTGTGTGTGTGTGTGTGTGTGTGTGTGTGTGTGTGTGTGTCTATATATATATATATATATATATATATATATATATATATATATATATATATATATATATATATATATATATATATATATATATATATATATATATATATATGGGTGGGTGGGTGGGTGGGTGGGTGTGGGTGGGTGGGTGGGTGGGTGGGTGGGTGGGTGGGTGGGTGTGGGTGGGTGTGGGTGGGTGGGTGGGTGGGTGTGGGTGGGTGTGGGTGGGTGGGTGGGTGGGTGTGGGTGGGTGGGTGGGTGTGTGTGTGTGTGTGTGTGTGTGTGCTAACATAAAAAAGCAAACAAAAATTAATAATGAAAGATTCTTATCTTCTTCGCCAGCTTATTATCTCGTCTTTATACGGGGTCGCTGTTTTTGATGAACCGCCTCCACGTTCCTCTATCGCCTGTCATGTTGGTGTTGAGGCCCTTTTCTCTCATGTCTGCCGCTGTGCATCCCTTCCATCTCGTCTTAGGTCTTCCTCTCCTTCTTCTTCCCTGCACCTCCATTTCCAGTATTCTCCTCTCGTCACTTTCTCCATCTCGCCTCAAAACATGGCCGTACCACCTCAATCTTGCCTCTTGAATCTTCTTCGACACCTCCACCACCTTAACTGTTCCTCTGATTCTTGCATTTATGTTTCTGTCCTTCCTAGTCACGCCACACATGCATCGCAACATCCTCATTTCAGCTTCTTCCATCTTCCCCTCATTTATTTTCTTTACGGCTACGGTCTCCGCCCCGTACGTCATTGCTGGTCGTACCACAGTCTTGTATGCCTCTCCTTTCAGTTTCACGGGCCATTTCCTATCACACAGTACTCCGGACACCTCTCTCCAGCTTCTCCATCCAGCTTGGACTCTTCCAGTTATTTCCTTATTTTCATTACCATCTGCTGATAGGATAGACCCCAGGTATTTGAAGGAATCCACCCTATCCAGCATCATACCATCCAACCTAACACTTTGAAATCCATCATGTTCTTGTTCTGTACACATCATGTCTTTTGTCTTTGTTCTACTTATTTTCATTCCTCTGCTCTCCAGTGCCGATCTCCACTCTTCCAGTCTGCACTCCTACCCTTTAAAACCACATCATCTGCATACATCATGTCTCATGGTGTTCCCTCCATTACATTCATCGTTAGCACATCGAATACATTGTTAAAGAGAAAAAGGCTCAGCGCCGAGCCCTGATGCAGCTCCACCCCAACTCCAAAAGTATCCGTCATACCTGCTCCACACCTTACCCTTGTTTTGGCATACCTGTACATTTCCTTCACCAATCTTACATATGTTTCCGGCACCTTTCTCTTTCCCAAACATCTCCACGGCTCCTGTCTTGATACCCTGTCGTACGCTTTCTCTAGGTCTATAAATACCATATGCAGTTCTTTCTGTTTTTGTCTGTACTTTTCCGCCAACTGTCTCCATATGAACATTGGGGTAGTTGTTCCTCTTCCCGGCATGAAACCAGATTCACCTCCGGACACCTCCACCTCCTGCCTCAGCCTCTCCTCCAGTATCGTCTCTAAGATCTTCATTGTGTGCGATAGGTGTTTGATTCCACGGTAGCTCCCACACTCTTGTACATCTTTCTCTTTAAAGATGGGGACCAACACGCTCTCTCTCCAGTCATCCGGCATCTCTTCTTGCTTCTCTATTTTGCTCATAATGTTCCAGCACAAGTCTATTCCCTCTTTTCCCTGTGGTCCCGTCGATTTGTTGTTTTTTAAGGAAAATAAATGTGTGAGAGAGAGAGAGAGAGAGAGAGAGAGAGAGAGAGAGAGAGAGAGAGAGAGAGAGAGAGAGAGAATGGATGAAGAGAAAACCGAGAAGGAATTCAAACCAAGTAAATACTAAAGGAAAAGAAGGAAAGAAATCTTCAAAATAGGATATATAATTGAAGAAAGGAAGAGAATGATATAAGGTTCGAGGCCAAAAACAGAGGCAGAACAAAGGAGAAAACACGTAAAAGATATGATAGGAAAAACAGTATTTCCATCTCTTTATGGCTGTCTATCTATCCTGTCTGTCCTGTCTGTGTCTATCTCTTCTCTCTGTCCTGTCTGTGTCTACATGTTCTGTATTCTGTCTGTTCTGTCTGTGTCTATATGTTCTGTCTATTCTGAACATAAGAACATAAGAACATAAGTCTGCTGCAAGAGGCCAGTAGGCCCTGTACAGTCAGCTCCTTTGACCCTAAGCTCCCGTGTATCTAATCCCACCTAATATCGCTGTCCATGAATTTATCTAGTCTATTTTTGAATGTGACAATTGTATTGACACTCACCACATGACTGCTAAGCCTATTCCACTCATCCACCACCCTGTTAGTAAACCAATTTTTGCCTATGTCCCTGTTGAATCTGAATTTATCCAGTTTAAACCCATTACTTCGTGTCCTACCCGGTTCTCTTACCAACAAAACCGTATGAATGTCTCCCTTATTAAAGCCCTTCATCCATTTATAAACCTCGATCATGTCTCCACGCACCCTTCGCCTTTCTAGAGAATGCAAGTTTAACTGTTTGAGTCTTTCCTCGTATGGCAAGTTTCTCAACCCCTGAATCATCTTAGTCATCCTCCTCTGCACCGATTCTAACATTTTGATATCCATTCTATAGTAGGGTGTGAGAACTGAACCACATAGTCAAGATGAGGTCTAAGGTCTAATGCTAAATATAGTTTGAGGAAGACTTCTTGTTGCTTACGCCGCATGAAATAAATCCCAGTACCCTATTAGCTCGATTTCTAGCTTGAATGCATTGTGCCCTTGGACGGAGATCAGAGCTCACTAAGACCCTAAATCCCTCTCACCCAGACCTACTTATGAGAGTGTCATTTAAGCAATAGTTATGTGAGGGTTGTTCCTACCTACACTCAGAATACTGCACTTCCCTACATTGAACTCCATCTGCCATTTATCCGCCCAGTCATATAATCTGTTGAGTTCACCTTGGAGAATACTAGCGTCCTGATCCGACTCAATTACTCTACCGATCTTGGTATCATCTGCAAATTTACTAACATCACTACTAATTCCTGTGTCTAAGTCATTGATATAAATAATAAACAAAAGTGGACCTAATACCGAGCCTTGTGGGACCCCACTTGTAACACATCCCCAGTCAGATCTTTTACCATTGATTTGCACTCTTTGCTTCCTATTGCTAAGCCACGCCTTGACCCAGTTCAAAACTTTACCCTCTACTCCGTGAGCCTGTAATTTAAGCAACAGTCGTTGGTGAGGAACTTTGTCAAACGCTTTACTAATATCAAGATATATTACATCATAATTTTCATCTCTGTCAACCGCCTCAAATACTTTATTGTAGAAGGACAAGAGATTGGTGAGGCATGACCTATCTTTTGTGAACCCATGCTGCGAGTCGTGAATTAAGCTATGTTTCTCTAAATGCTCCCGAATGTTCCTGGCTATTATGGACTCCAGCATCTTCCCTATAACCGATGTTAAGCTAATTGGGCGATAGTTTGAAGCAACTGACCTGTCTCCCTTTTTAAAAATCGGCGTCACATTAGCTACTTTCCATTGGCTCGGCACATAGCCGGTATTTACCGACATCTTAAAGATGTCGGTTAGTGGGTCACTGATTATATCACCTAACTCCTTTAATACCCTCGGAAATATCCCGTCAGGACCTGGCGACTTGTTCTTCTTCAGCTTATCTATCTCATCCTGAACTACTTGCCTGGTAATGATTATATCCCTCAATTTATCGCCATCCCCGCCCTCGTACACCTGAACTCTTTCCGGTATAGTCGTTCGATCCTCCTGTGTGAATACTGAAAGGAAGTAGTCGTTCAACAATGTGCTCATATTTTCGTAATTTTCTACTAGCTCCCCTGTGTTTGTTTTCAGCGGTCCAATTTTCTCCCGTGTTTTTGTTCTATACATCTGAAAGAAGCCCTTAGGATTATTTTTCGCCTGTCTGTCTATATGTTCTGTCTATTCTGTTTGTCATGTCTGTCTGTCTATTCGTTCTCTCTATTCTGTCTGTCCGCCTATCTGTTCTGTCTATAAAGTCTGTCCTGTCTGTCTGTATCTGTTCTGTTTATTCTCTCTGCCCTGTCTGTCTGTCTATCTGTTCTGTCTATTCTGTCTGTCATGTCTGTCTGTCTATCCGTTCTGTCTATTCTGTCTTTCCTGGTTGTCCGCCTATCTGTTCCGTCTATTATGTCTGTCTGTATCTGTTCTGTTTCTTCTGTCTGCCCTGTCTGTCTGTCTATCTGTTCTGTTTATTATGTCAGTTCTGTCTGTCTATCTGTTCTATCTATTCTGTCTGCCCTGTCTGTCTGTCTAGCTGTACTGTATTATGGCTGTTATAGCTGTCTGTCTATCAGTTCTGTCTATTCTGTCTCCTGTCTGTCTGTCTATCTGTTCTGTCTATTCTGCCTGTCCTGTCTCTGTCGCATATTCATGGCGGAACACAACAACTTCAAATAAATTAAAAAAATCTGATGTAGTGTGTGTGTGTGTGTGTGTGTGTGTGTGTGTGTGTGTGTGTGTGTGTGTGTGTGTGTTTGTGTAAATTCGGAAAGTTAAGGAAAATGGAAACAGTAATAGAGAAAAATTGAAAATGAAACATGGAAGGAGGGAGGTAAAATGTAAGAAGAGTTGATACAATAAGTGAAAGGAAGGGAGACAGCCACTGCGAATAAGGGGGAAAGAGTAATGGTCTGTTCTCTCCCCTGGGATGTGCAGGTGTGTGTGGCAGGGGAGGGATGGGGCGGGGAGAGGTCGAGGTGGTTGAGGGGAAGGGGCTTCATTGCGAGGAAGTGGTTCGAAACCTGGCTGGGTTAATGATATTGTTATTATTATTATTATTATTATTATTATTATTATTATTATTATTATTATTATTATTATTATTATTATTATTATTATTATTATTATTATTATTATTATTATTATTATTATTATTATTATTATTATTATTATTATTATTATTATTATTATTATTATTATTATTATTATTATTATTATTATTATTATTATTATTATTATTATTATTATTATTATTATTATTATTATTATTATTATTATTATTATTATTATTATTATTATTATTATTATTATTATTATTATTATTATTATTATTATTATTATTATTATTATTATTATTATTATTATTATTATTATTATTATTATTATTATTATTATTATTATTATTATTATTATTATTATTATTATTATTATTATTATTATTATTATTATTATTATTATTATTATTATTATTATTATTATTATTATTATTATTATTATTATTATTAATGTTATCAGTGAGTTGCGGCGTAACAAATGCCGCTCAGGCGCCAGAGGAACACTTGGTGTGAACGGACTATAGCAGTAGTAGCAGTGTCGTGCCGCTGACGTGCCTGGTGGGCGAGGCTCCCATAACTCACTCTGCGAGGGGGGCGCCTCCTTAGCTGACCGTTTAAGGAGTGGGAGCAGAGGAACGGGAAAATTATGGAGTTTCAGCAGTCTGAGTATTTACAGTTTGTGAATACGTGAAAATCAACTATTGTCATAGATATTCAAGCTAATTTTTCAATAACATAATTGAATGTTTACGTTTACAAAACAATCAGTCCTTCTAAATCCCAAACCTGCCGATTTGCATCGCTAATCTAGCACACAAGCACACGAAAGACAACTTGTATCAGGCAGTATAGTCAGATCATGCTCCAACGACCCGTGGCTTTTTAAATGCCTATACCTCATCTCATTTTGGGTGCATTATAAGACACTGGCTCTACAGGTCCAAATAAAGGTATCTTAATAATATACTGCATGTAAATAACGATTAATATTTGAAATAACATGAAATGGTAAATAATAACTGATGAATGTGATGCAACTCGGCTATTTCGAATATTACCTGTGTATGTAATATTTACACGTAACAAATTATCAAAATTCCTTGTGTATAGGCACTTGAAAAGCCTGATGTCATTTTATGAACCTGCAATGTGATGAATCATGTGTACTTGAGCGGCGATAGATCATTCGAGTATGATCTGACTATTCGGTTTGATACGAGCTTGTCTTTGCATGTGCTTGTAAGGTAGATTATTGATGCGGTTTACTCCAGCGGACTTGATGGCTCCTTGTATACTCAAACATTCAAATGTATTACTGAAAATAATAAGTTGATCTTCACGCAATCACGAACTAACAATGCGCATACACCTGATCTACGTTCGCGATCGTCAGATGAAATGAAACCGAATATTGTAGTAGCAGTAGTAGTAGTAGTAGTAGTAGTAGTAGTAGTAGTAGTAGTAGTAGTAGTAGTAGTAGTAGTAGTAGTAGTAGTAGTAGTAGTAGTAGTAGTAGTAGTAGTAGTAGTAGTAGTAGTAGTAGTAGTAGCAGTAGTAGTAGTAGTAGTAGTAGTAGTAGTAGTAGTAGTAGTATTAGTAGTAGTAGTAGTAGTAGTAGTAGTAGTAGTAGTAGTAGTAGTAGTAGTAGTAACAATAAGTAGTAGTAGTAGTAGTAGTGGTAGTGGTGGTTGTAGTAGTAGTAGTGGTAGTGGTGGTTGTAGTAGTAGTAGTGGTAGTAGTAGTAGTAGTAGTAGTAGTAGTAGTAGTAGTAGTAGTAGTAGTAGTAGTAGTAGTAGTGCTGGTAGTATTAGTAGTATTAGTATTAGTATTTGTAGTAGTAGTAGTAGTGCTGGTAGTATTAGTAGTAGTAGTAGTAGTAGTAGTGCTGGTAGTATTAGTAGTAGTAGTAGTAGTAGTAGTAGTGCTGGTAGTAGTAGTCGTAGTAGTAGTAGTAGCAACTAAGATACACTAGCATGCATAATGGCACCGAGATGGAGCCCCCTCAATGTTGCATTTGTTCGTCTCGAAATCAAAATTGTGTTCAGTGCTCGTGCGTAAGACGAGGCCAACCCTGTGTGAACTGTAAGAGAGGTGGAGATTGTCGAAACCCAAACCCTCAACGGCAGGATGTGGAAAATGGGGAGCAACCACAAGTGGTGCTGGGTGGACAGGCCAATGAAGGCGCTGGAGATGATCAGGTGGAGGGGGGTGCAGGTGGCGAGAGACAAGGGCAGGGTGACCAGGGTGAGGACGCCTCGCGCGAGCTCCGCTTCTGGCTGAGGTGGACACTCGAGGAGACAGAGGAGTGGGTGCGAGACGCTTACAATCATGTGGTAACGTTTTCTCCCAATAACGTATTTGAGGCCCCGAGATGTAACGCCACCAAAACCTTGATAGAGGAGAAAACCTACCTCATTAGAGCGTACAACAACTCCACGCAAATCGACCCCTACGCTTTAAAGATTCTGGCCATACTACCGCACCTCATATGCCAACGGACTCACAAAAAGTCGAAACAATCTGAGGACGTGAAGGCGGTACAAAGAAGAATGGAGCTGTGGAGAAAAGGGGACGTCCGGAAGCTACTTGACGAGGCTAAAACACTGCAGGAGAGACTAGGCAGACGTAACAGTCGCAAGAAGGACAGTAACGACAGGGCTAGAAACTTTGCTGACAAGATGAGACAAGGCAAAGTGGCCATGGCAACTAGATCACTGTCACTAGACGATGAGGCAGCGGGAGTCCTTCCCATGACGGAAGAGACACGCCAGATCCTTAAGGACAAGCATCCAGATGCTAGACCTGCACACCCAGAAATGAAGTTCCTTGGGGACTACACCCCACCGCATCGAGTTGTCTTCGACCATATCAGCGGTGACGTGATCTGGAAGCACGCCCTTTACACGCAGGGAGCGGCTGGACCATCAGGCCTGGATGCCAAGGGGTTGAAACACCTCCTCAGTAAGAACATCTTTGGTAATCCAGCTGTGGATCCTCGCGACGCAATAGCTGCCCGAGCAAGAAAATTGGCGTCAGAGAATTGCCAACACCTCGAGCCTTTGATGGCCTGCCGCCTCATCCCGCTGGATAAAAAACCAGGCTGTCGCCCCATCGGGATGGGGGAGGTGCTCAGGAGGATCATAGGCAAGGCTGTCATGGAGGTGGTGAAGGACGACGTGAGGAAGGCGGTGGGAAACCTTCAAGTGTGTGCGGGTCAGCAGGCTGGGTGTGAAGCTGCCATTCACGCCGTCAGGAAAATGTTCGAAGACCCAGAATGCGAGGCGGTGATGATGGTGGGCGCTGCAAATGCGTTCAACAACATCAATAGGGAAACAGCACTGCACAACATTAAAATCAAGTGCCCTATATTCGCCCAATATATTGAAAATACATACAAGGAACCTGCCAGACTGTTCATCAGCAGTCATAATGACCAGCGACTTGGAGACCCGGTGGCCATACAATCCTCAGAGGGTACCACCCAGGGGGACCCAGTGGCCATGGCGATGTTTGCCCTGGGAATGATGAAGCTGTAGGACATCATCCGCCATGAAAACACCAACGTCAAACAGGTGGCGTATGCGGATGACCTCACCGGGGTAGGAAAGTCTGCAGACCTCAGGAAATGATGGGACCTCGTCAATGAATACGGCCCTAAAAAATGGTACCATCCCAACGCCACGAAGTCTGTGGTGATTGTAAAACCAGAGGCATACGATCGGGCCAAAACAGCATTCCAGGGCAGTAACGTGAAACTGTCAGTGACTGGAGAAAGACACCTCGGGGCAGCCATTGGAACAGCTGAATACAGAACCGAATATGTGAAAACAGCTGTAAAGCGCTGGGAGTCCGAACTGCAGAGGCTGAGCGAGATCGCCAAAACAGAACCGCAGGCAGCCTACGCAGCATTTACGTACGGTGTCAAACATAAATAGAACTACCTCATGAGGACAGTTCCTGATGTTGCTCCGTTACTAAAACCTCTGGAAGATGCTATCAGAAACACCTTCATACCGGCGATAGCAAATGGGAGATGTTCCAGTGACCAGGAGAGAAGATTGCTGGAGTTGCCGCCAAGAATGGGTGGGCTCGGCATCACCAACCCGCAAAATCTGGCTGAGTCTGAATTCGGGAACTCAATCCGAATCACAGCCTCCTAGATCGGATATATTACCAATCAAAATGAAAGGGGAGAAGACAACCCTCAAGATATAAGGTCACTAAGGAATGAAATCTCCATAAACAGAGAAGGAAAACAGAGAGACACTCTGAGTGACCTAATGAGAGAACTCCCAGAAGACACAAGGAGGAGGACAGATATTGCACAGGAAGTGGGCGCTTCAAACTGGCTAACCACACTACCTATCAGGGCAAAAGGCTTCAACAAACAAAAAGAATTTACTGATGCCCTTGCCCTCAGGTATGGCTGGCCAGTGGATGGGCTCCCAAACATGTGTAACTGTGGCTCACCCTTCAACCAAAATCATGCCATGACATGCAAGAGAGGAGGTTTCGTCTGCATGAGACATGATGAAGTAAGAGACGTAACAGCTCAGATGCTGAAAGAAGTCTGCCACGACGTGACTGTGGAACCCATGCTGCTCCCTCTGCAAGGCGAACACCTCGCCAGACGCACCGCTAATGTTTCGAACGAAGCACGAGTGGATGTTAGCGCCAGAGGGTTTTGGACTCGTGGACAAAGGGCATATTTTGACATAAGGATCTTTGATCCCATGGCCCATTGCCACAGAGACCTGACCCTTGATGCAGCCCACAGAAGAAACGAACAAGAGAAGAACATAGCATATGAAGAAAGAATAAAGAATCTCTACCAGCGCTCAATCACCCCGGTATTATTCACGACGGCAGGAGGGATGGGACCAAGGGCGCAGAGCTTCTAGGCAAGACTCGCCGAAACACTGGCGGATAAGAAACAACAGCCAAGAAGCAGTGTGGTCGCCTGGATGAGATGCAGGCTGTCCTTCTCCCTCCTGAGGTCAGCCTTGGTCTGCCTGAGAGGAACCAGGTCACCTACACCCAAAACCACCCGCATTGCTGACCTGGACTTTGAGGCGACGGTGGTTGATAGCTGTCGTATCAACCACAAGCTCTGTTAGCTTAAAAATAAAATGTTTAGTAAAGTGTGTAATATTAAATAAAGATGGTTGTCGGCCACAGTCATTGGCGGGGTGGGCCCAATGAATTGCTTTGTGAAAGGATATGAGAGAATATACCGCTCACAACGCAACTCTAATAGATGAAGGGCCGTAATAGTGCTGGTAGTAGTTGTAGTAGTAGTAGTAGTAGTAGTAGTAGTAGTAGTAGTAGTAGTAGTAGTAGTAGTAGTAGTAGTAGTGCTGGTAGTAGTAGTAGTAGTAGTAGTAGTAGTAGTAGTAGTAGTAGTAGTAGTAGTAGTAGTAGTAGTAGTAGTAGTAGTAGTAGTAGTAGTAGTAGTAGTAGTAGTAATATTAGCAGTAGTAGTAGTAGTAGTAGTAGTAGTAGTAGCGTAGGAGAGGACGTGCTGTGATTAGCTCCTTCTGTTTTGTGTCATAAGTTAGGTCCTATAGCCGATACCGCCTTGGAATTATACCTTCGTACGCGTGAACGTGCAGTGAACGTAACGAAATATCAGTGCAATCTAGTGCCGTGACGATGCAGGTGTTAAGTACAATTACTGCTTTTGAGAGAGGCCGTGTGCTTGCCGGCGGTGTAGAAAACATCGGTGTAACGATAAATATTGGGTCAAGTGGCGGAAGAAAGCCCGTCCCTCGGTGCTTGTGAGCGACAGTCGACTCTGTGGCGGACAGCCGAAGGTGGAAAGTGGAAGGCAGAGCTGAGGAGGGAGGGAAAAAAGGGAGGGAAAGGAGAAGAGAGTGGAGAAGAGGGGAGAGAGTGGTAGAGGAGGGAGAGGGGGGAGTGAGAGTGAGAGAGAGAAGGAGAGAGAGAGAAGAGAGCAGAGTTATAGTTTTTCCATGTACATCATCCAATATATTTTTCTCAGTATATCAAATAGATTAAATGTCAGTGATTTATAGGGGAGTGGTGAGTTCTGGCAGGCGTGTCAGGATGGAGGAGGTGGGTCAGTTTTCAAGACCGAGGGCAAACAGTAAAGCAACCTCTGCCCCACCCCTAACACTACCCACATCCCCTCCTTGGGTCCTGCTAACCCACCCCTTTGCCCAGTAACACCCCCCCGCCTGAGGCCATAAAACACAGAGTATCTGACTCGGCAGAACTTGCAGTAATGATATCACTACTACTACTACTACTCAACTTTAATAATGCAAGGGTCAGGTCATTAGTAAAATTGTAAGTGTTGGGAGGAGCAATGGTAGTGGAAAATAAACAATCATTCTAATATTACCGTAAAATTAGAGTAAGCATATGTAAGTATGTACAATGTGTGTATATAGAGAGACAAGAGTCAAAGTGGGGTCTACTACTATTGCTCTATTCATCCACAAATAGCAACTAAGATACACTAGCATGCATAATGGCACCAGAAATGAGCCCCTCAATGTTGCATTTGTTCGTCTCGAAATCAAAACTGTGTTCAATGCTCGTGCGTAAGACAGGCCAGCCCTGTAAACTGTAGAGAGAGTGGAAATTGTCGAAACCCAAACAATCAACAGCAGGATGTGGAAAATGAGGAGCAACCACAAGTGGTGCTGGTGGACAGGCCAATGAAGGCGCTGGAGATGATCAGGTGGAGGGGTGCAGGTGGCGAGAGAAAGGCAAGGTGACCAGAAGGTGAGGACGCCTCGCTTGAGCTCCACTTCTGGCAGAGGTGGACCTCGGAGACAGAGGTGGGTGCAGACGCTTACAATCATGTGGTAACGTTTTCTTCCAATAACGTATTTGAGGCCCCAGATGTAACGCCACCAAAACCTTGATAGAGGAAAAACCTACCTCATTAGAGCGTACAACAACTCCACGCAAATCGCCCCCTACGCTTTAAAGATTCTGGCCATACTACCGCACCTCATATGCCAACGGACTCTAAAAGTCAGAAACAATCTGAGGACGTGAAGGCGGTACAAAGAAGAATGGAGCTGTGGAGGAAAGGGACGTCCGGAAGCTACTTGACGAGGCTAAAACACTGCAGGAGGAGACTAGGCAGACGTAACAGTCGCAAGAAGGACAGTAACGACAGAGACTAGAAACTTTGCTGACAAGATGAGACAAGGCAAAGTGGCCATGGCAACTAGATCACTGTCAATAGAAGATGAGGCAGCAGGAGTCCTTCCCATGACGGAAGAGACACGCCAGATCCTCAGGACAAGCATCCAGATGCTGAACCTGCACACCAGAAGTGGAGTTCATGGGACTACACCCCACCGCATCAAGTTGTCTTCGACCATATCAGCGGTGACGTGATCTGGAAGCACGCCCTTCACACGCAGGAGAGCAGCTGGACCATCAGGCTTGGATGCCAAGGGGTGGAAACACCTCCTCAGTAAGAACATCTTTGGGAATCCAGCTGTGGATCTTCGCGACGCAATAGCCGCCCTAGCAAAGAAAATTGGCGTCAGAGAATTGCCAACACCTCGAGCCTTTGATGGCCTGCCGCCTCATCCCGCTGGATAAAAAACCAGGCTGTCGCCCCATCAGGATAGGGGGAGGTGCTCAGGAGGATCATAGGCAAAGGCTGTCATGGAGGTGGTGAAGGACGACGTGAGGAAGGCGGTGAAACCTCAAGGAAAATGTGTGCGGGTCAGCAGGCTGGGATGTGAAGCTGCCATTCACGCCGTCAGGAAAATGTTCGAAGACCCAGAATGCGAAGCGGTGCTGATGGTGGACGCTGCAAATGCGTTCAACAACATCAATAGAAACAGCACTGCACAACATCAAATCAAGTGCCCTATATTCGCCCAATATATTGAAAATACATACAAGGAACCTGCCAGACTGTTCATCAGCAGTCATAATGACCAACGACTTGGAACCCGGTGGCCATACAATCCTCAGAGGCACCACCAGGGGACAGTGGCCATGGCAATGTTTGCCCTGGGAATGACGAAGCTGCAGGACATCATCCGCCATGAAAACACCAACGTCAAACAGGTGGCGTATGCGGATGACCTCACCGGGGTAGGAAAGTCTGCAGACCTCAGGAAATGGTGGGACCTCGTCAATGAACACAGCCCTAAAATAGGGTACCATCCCAACGCCACGAAGTCTGTGGTGATTGTAAAACCAGAGGCATACGATCAGGCCAAAACAACATTCCAGACAGTAACGTGAAACTGTCAGTGACTGGAGAAAAAGACACCTCAGGGCAGCCATTGGAACAGCTGAATACAGAACCGAATATGTGAAAACAGCTGTAAAGCGCTGGGAGTCCGAACTGCAGAGGCTGAGCAGATCACCAAAACAGAACCGCAGGCAGCCTACGCAGCATTTACGTACGGTGTCAGCATAAATGGAACTACCTCATGAGGACAGTTCCTGATGTTGCTCCGTTACTAAAACCTCTGGAAAATGCTATCAGAAACACCTTCATACCGGCGATAGCAAATGGGAGATGTCCCAGTGACCAGGAGAAGATTGCTGGAGTTGCCGCCAAGAATGGGTGGGCTCAGCATCACCAGCCCGCAAAATCTAGCTGAGTCTGAATTCAGGAACTCAATCGAATCACAGCCTCCTTGACCAGATATATTGCAATCAAAATGAAAGGGAAAGGACAACCCTCAAGATATTAGGTCACTAAGAATGAAATCTCCATAAACAGAGAAGGAAAACAGAGAGACACTCTGGTGACCTAATGAGAGAAACTCCCAGAAGACACAAGGAGGAGGACA
>NW_026111922.1:172500-195000 GCF_024679095.1 Eriocheir sinensis
AATCATTATCAGCACGTCTCTCCATTACAATGGTCTGTAGTGCTCTGGGAGGTTGCGTGAAACGTAGGACAGGGATGCCATCAACCACTGAAAGTAATAATTACGTCACGGGATTACAGATCTTGGCGGGAGAGCAGAGAGCGGGAACTCCCGCCACCCGAAGCTCTCCGCCCGAGCGGGAATCACATCAGTACATAAAAATAAATCCTTACAAAACTGAATAACTTCTCTGCCTTTATATGTACAAGAAATACTTTCATAAACAGAAATATAACATGCGGTGGCTGAGCGCGCTCCCTGAGAATAGGGGTAGAGGAACAGGGGCCCGCTGGCGCGCTCCCTTCCTCCACGCATTCAGACACGGGGAAATCATTATCAGCACGTCTCTCCATTACAATGGTCTGTAGTGCTCTGGGAGGTTGCGTGAAACGTAGGACAGGGATGCCATCAACCACTGAAAGTAATAATTACGTCACGGGATTACAGATCTTGGCGGGAGAGCAGAGAGCGGGAACTCCCGCCACCCGAAGCTCTCCGCCCGAGCGGGAATTCCCGTCACCCGAAGCGTATGGGTTAAGTGTAAGAAAAATGTTCTTTAATAATTCCTTGCATGTAAATCACGTGGCTAATACTTGACGCAGCAAGAAACATTACTGATGTGAGGCTTGGCTATTTACAATATTAACTACGTGATTCACTTGCAATGAATAACTGAAACTCCCTTTATTCGCGCCTAGAGGGCCTGATGGCTTTTCATGTACAGTCGACGCTAGAGAGTAGTGTCACGGTTTTCAGAATGTTTAGCCTGGTGGCGGTATCTGCCAACTATACCACGATGACGCATTCACTGGCGATGTTAGTAACGCGTTTCAGTGTGTACCGTGTGTGTGTGTGACCGTGAAATTATAATATTGTATAATATTATATTATAATATAATGTAGTTAGAAATATACCAGATTACATGACTTCAATTTAGAAATGCGATAATGAGTGCCTTCTTCATGATGATGACGATGACGAGGTAAGACATCACGAACAGTCTGAAACACTTTTTCTTATTAAACTTTGAAAATGCCGCGTGCAATGCTGCCCTTCACAGAGGCAGGCAGTGACTAATGCTCCTTACCATCAAACAGCAAATAGGCTTGAGGGTCTGCCAAACTCGCAGCCTTAATTCCCGTCACTATAAAGCCTCAAAGACAATTCAGATCATCAGAAATCTAAAATCATTTCTCCGTGAAGATTACGTAATATCTAAGTATAAATACGTGTGTGTGTGTGTGTTTGTGTGTCGCTGACTAGCTGACCCCTTGTCGCTGATGGACATGTCTCCCGTCCCCACCCAGCCCCTCTCTCTCTCTCTCTCTCTCTCTCTCTCTCTCTCTCTCTCTCTCTCTCTCTCTCTCTCTCTCCAATTTTTTTAGGTATTAAAAATTATACGTTTGTACAGCCACTGACGTGGCAGCTCAACTGCAGTGCCTGCGGACATAAGGGCTTTGATAGAATACCGCTGCTCCAGCCGTCAAGGCCCGCGGTCGACGACGCCATCATGTGAAGGTTTATAGCCTATTATTACGTATAATTTTTTTTATAAAGAACAAGATCTCGGCTGTCAGGGATTTTTTGTTTTTAGTTAAAAGGCATAACAATCTCCCTTAATAAGTGCAGTATATTTTTAAATGTATCATAGTTTGATAAACAACTTAGAGTTGCTCTTGACTAAATTTGACCGACACTAAAAGCTCCTGTCAAAATGTAGCGACAGAGCCTAAAGAAAAAGTATGTATTAAGCGTCAGCGACGGGCACTTTTGATAAATATCTGTCTTAAAATTATAGAGAGTGCACCTGTGACTACCGATCACCACAACACTACGATTTCAATGGGATGTAATAATGTTCATGTCGCGTGGAGGGGTTGCCAGGTGTCGCTTTCTGAACGAAACTTCCTCGACAGTGTGTCACTACTCTCTATAGGCGACTGTACAAATTCCGGGATTATCGTATTATCGTGCAGGCGTTATTGTACATCGTACAAACGGTCAGATCTCCGTATTTGTACGATAATTATTGTACGACTGGCAACGCTGGGTTGGGTGCGGCGCTCTGGGTTGACTCGGTGTCGTGTTTCTACGCGTCCTCCTATTTCTGGTCGTCCGTTTTGTTTACAAACCTGCTGTGAACACTTACGGATCCATGTACGCAGCTGGTCGGGTGTACAGTCGCGCTACGAAGTGTTGACACAATTTTCATAATCTTTCGGACACGGCTGGCGACATCTGGCAACTACCCTCGGGGACACATTCGCTACCGACTTTTATAAAACTACTTTAATTTTAAAGTCTACTTTTGCACACAGCTAATAAATATCAGTGATTCCATTAAATGCAATGAAAATTAACAGTGTTCTCCATGTGAATGTGGCGAAGAGAAACGTATTGGAATGCTAGGCTAGGTAGCCACCCACATTCATTTGCAGAATCGCCGGGGCGGAGTAGAGGTCACTTCACTATTTATACCAACAAGTTATAAATAATATTATTTTGATCAGATATATATAACTGACTCGACAGTGGTGAATGGAAGAAAGTGATAGGCTAGCAGTGACCAGGCATCGTCTCTACCCATACAATAGGCTATTATTTTTATTAACGCGTCGTCCGTCGTGTGTTTCGACAGTTCGTGCAACTTTGAATTATATGTCTGGACACTTGTCGATACTTCTCTTTGGATTTTACCGTTAATTAAAAACATAGACACTTGTTTTTTTTTCAGAATCTCGCTGATTTGACACACACAAGATTTATATAGTCATGCAAAAATGTCGTTCCCGATGACGTCATCATCAAATGCGAGTTTATTATGTAGTATTTACTTCGCATTTTATCAAATTAAGTGCAGCTAATTATTTTTTCCTATTATTCTATAATATAGGGTTTATCACTACAATGAAAGAAAGAGCAATATATTTGTGCAGTTATATATATACTTAGTCTTAACATGGAACTCATTTGACTCCTTTAATGCCTTGAACGCAAACTGTATCAAAATGTTTCGGCAGAGCTGCTTAATATATCGTTATAAGGTAAAAACTTCCACTCTATTGAATCTTTTTCCTTTCTCAGTATCACATTTTGTGTATCTATAACAAAATCACTCCTAAACACCCCTTCCCTTCGGGGAGGCGGTGGCTGAGTCGTCAAAGTAACGGCCTCGTGTTCAGGAGGACGCGAGTTCAATCCCCGCCCGGTGCCACCAAGCTGGGATTTTTCAGCCGCCGCCGAGTGGCTTAAAACTACCCACATGCTGTCCAGAAGACCACCTATCAACCCGGACTCTAGATTCTAGGATCAAAGATGAGCTCTGGGAGGGCAGCATGAGCCAATGCAAGATGGCGCCACTATAAACACTCGCCTGCGCCAGAACGGGCTGGGCCGACCATCAGGACCTACCAGAAAGAAGCCTTGGACCGACCATCAGGATCCACCTGGAAGAAGCCTACCGGCGCAATAGGCTGCAATTTAAAAAAAAAAAAAAAAAAAAAAAAAAAAAAGAATAATATTATGTACTATTTGAACGAAAGTCATTGCAAACTGTGTCAACACTTCGTAGCGCGACTGTACATGGCTGTGTCCCCAGTGTTTTCAAGCACGGGATGGCATATTGTTTTATTCCTTCATAAAAACACATCAATGAATCCAATGCAGCGCTCTGTTTTGTACCAGGTGAAGTGAAGGACTAATAAATAGCCTTCATGCAGTGATTCACCAGTAAACGTGCGGGAAATAGCATCTTGCTATTGTCTAAAAACAAAATTGTTTTACCCGACCAGCTGCGAACACGGATCCGTGTTCATAGCAATCCGCCTTTTGGTTTGTAAACAAAACGGACGGCCAACAATAGGAGGACGCGGAGAAACACGACACCGGGTGCGCCGGGGCTTGGCAGCTGGCGAGTCAGGTCAGGGGGTTGTCAGCTACCCACAACCTGGAAAATGAAATTTTGCAATGAACCAGTTTTATGTGTAAAAACATGTTGGAATGCACGACTTTTTTACATCAGGTATAAATACAACTATAGAATAAATAGATAAAATATACAATAAATAAATAGATAAAATATACAATAAATATAGGAGTTGCTAGCCCGCTGTCCTACTAGCCAAGAACCCCATGAAGATGTCTGTATATGAGTTGTCGAGTATGGCTGCCGCGTACGGGGGAACCGACGCGCCACAAGGTACAGAACCACAGTCTTGTGGTGCAAAATTGTCTATGTGGTCAGCAGCTGGAGACACAACGATCGGAACGATAAATGTTAACACTTGGCATGCACCAGGGAGGCTTAAATGTACTCAGGAGGACATCAGTCGCTATAGATGGGATGTACTTGGAGTCTCTGAGACACATTGGTGCGGAGAGGGAGAAATGATGAGCGAAGGAGTCAAAACTATATACTGAGGAAGAAACGATGGTATACATAGAGAGGGAGTAGCCATCACGCTAAGCAAAAGAGCCCAGAAGACTTATATTAGCCACAAGACAATAAGTTCTAGAATAATAGCAGTCAAGATGAGGGGACGTCACAGAAAAGCCGTAGTGATCCAGGTTTACACACCGGACACCAACCACGACGATGAAGAAGTGGAGGGATTCTACAGCCAGTTAGAAGAGGAACTAGAGAGAACTCATGAAGGAGACCTAGTCATAGTAATGGGAGACTTTAATAGCAAAACTGGAAGTGACAACCAAGGTTATGAGGAAGTGATTGGTAGACACGGAGTGGGAGAGAGAAATGACCGAGGAGCGAGATTGCTGGAATTTTGTCGGCACAACAGCCTATGTATCACTAACACTACGGAGGAATTTAAGAGGTAGAAGACTGTTAGTAAGTGGAGAGGAGTTGATGATACGAAAAGCTTTCGACTCCATTCTGTTGAATAGAGCTGCGTGTGTGTGGAGCATCCTCACACGTGAGATGCATACTCCATACGAGGGCGGACAAGCCCTTTGAATATGGACAACATCTGGGAGAACTTGCGGAGACGAAACAGAATGCCTAACATTGAGGAAACAGATTTAGAAAGAGAGGAAATATAAATTTTCCAGTCAAGATTTTGTGTTACGGATAGACCGTGGATGTTCTGTGTTGAAGAACGTGACAGCTGAGTGTTGCCGAAGAATAGGGTATAGGTGTTAGGAAGTTGTGTCGAGTGGAGAGCTGGAGAAACTATTGTTTTGAGGCGTTAAATGACACAAGGTTCCTCCTCCCTCGGAAAGAAATGATAGCAAGGTCTGAGGGTAAGCCTCCTGCAGCTTCCAGTCTGGAGTCTTGTATTTCCTGTTGGAAGGGTCTTCTGCTGAAAGAAGTTGAATGATGAGGAGTAATGTCATTAGCTAACGAGTGGATAAGACTTTGCTTTGGAAAGAAATCATTGATAAATAACAGGAAGAGAGTGGGTGATAGGACTGAGCCCTGTGGGACACCACTGTTGATTGGAATAGAAGAACAGTGACCGTCTATCACAGCGGAGAAAGAACGGCCGGAAAGGAAACTGGAGATAAAGGTACAGAGAGAGGGATAGAGTATGTAGGAGGGAAGTTTAGACAGCAAGCATAGACTTGTGCCAGGCCTTGTCGAATGCTCTCGAAATGTTTAAGACAACAGTGAAGGTTTCACTGAAACGGCTAAGAGAGGATGACCAAGAGTCAGTTAAAAAAAAAATAGGTAATAATAAGATCACCAGTAGAACGCCCACTGCGGAACACATACTGGTGATCAGATAGAAGGTCAGAAGTGGAGAGAAGCTTATGAATTTTCCAGTTAAGTATAGATTCAAAAGCTTTCGATTGACTTGAAATTAATGCTAAGGGACATGGGTTTGAGGGACTGGAACGGTCACACATCTTATGTACAGCCTGTATGTAGGCTTACTTACAGCGGGAAGGAAAGGTAAAGGTTGAAAAGCAGATACGAAAGAGTTTGACCGGGCAGGGAGTCAGCACAGTAGCACAATGTTTGAAGGCAAAAGGAGACACTATCAGGTCCATAAGCCTTCTGTGGATTGGTGCGGCGGTGCTGCCGTCAGGATTACGGAGAGGAGCGAATGATGAAAATCTGAAATTGGAGGAGATATTTTTCGCTAGTTGCCAGAAGTCTGTGGAAGAATTAGAGAAGTTGAGGTACTTTCTATATTTTTTTTTTTTTACAGCAGAGGAGTCAGTTCAAGGGCATAAAAAAAAGGAAAAAAATGTGAAGAAAAAACCCGCTACTCACTGCTCCTAAAAATAGTTAGAGGAGTGGCCGAAAGATAGGTCAATTTCGGGAGGAGAGGTGTCCTGATACCCTCCTCTTGAATGAGTTCAAGTCGTAGGCATGAGGAAATACAGATGAAGGAAGATTGTTCCAGAGTTTACCAGCGTGAGGGATGAAAGAGTGAAGATGCTGGTTAACTCGTCCGTAAGGGATTTGGACAGTAAAGGGATGAGCATGAGTAGAAAGCTGTGTGTTGCAAGGCCGCGGGAGAGGGGGAGGCATGCAGTTAACAAGTTCAGAAGAGCAGTCAGCATAAAAATATCGATAGAAGTTAAAAAGAGAGGCAACATGGCGGGGAAATTTAAGAGTTAGAAGACTTTCAGTAAGAGGAGGAGAGCTGATGAGACGAGGAGCCTTAGACTCCACTCTGTCCAAGAGAGCTGTGTGAGTGGGACCCTCCACACGTGAGATGCATACTCCATACAAGGGCGAACAAGGCCGCTGTAAATGAATAGCGGCTGTACGGCTGTGCGAAGAGATATGAAGTTTCCAGTTGAGATTTTAAGTTAAGGATAGACCGAAGATGTTTAGTGTTGAAGAAGGTGATATCTGAGTGTTTTCAAAGAATAGGGGATAGTTGTTTGGAAGATTGTGTCGAGTGGATAGGTGGAGAAACTGTGTTTTTGAGGCATTGAAGGACATCAAGTTCTTCTTGCCCCAATCGGAAATAATAGTAAGGTCTGAGGCTAAGCGTTCTGCTGCCTCCAGCTTGGAATCGTTTAGTTCCTGTTGGGTGGGTCTTCTATTAAAAGAAGTTGAGTAATGCCGAGTAAAGTCATCGGCGTAAGAATGAATAGGACAGTTCGTTTTGGAAAAAAATCATCAATGAACAACAGAAAGAGAGTGGGAGATAGGACAGAACCCTGCGGGATACCACTGTTAAGAGGCTTAGGGGAAGAACAGTGACCATCTACAACAGCAGAAATAGAACGGTCAGAAAGGAAACTGGAGATAAATGTACAGAGAGATGGATAGAACCCGTCGGAGAGTAGTTTGGAAAGAAAAGATTTGTGCTGAAATCAGTGGGCAGCTAACAGAAGACTTTAGGAAGTCGCTAGACACAGGGGTGGTGCCTGTTTCATGGAGGCAGGCACACGTTATTCCAATATTTACGAAGGGAGACAAATCTTCAATGCAAAACTATAGGCCGATCAATTTGACGTCAGTTATAGGTAAAATGCTTGAGTCAATAATAGTAGATAGTATTAGGGACCATATTGACAGACATAATTTAATTCACGACTCACAGCATGGGTTTAGGAAAGTCGTGCCTCACTAATCTTTTATCCTTTTACAAAAGAGTATACGAGGCAGCTGACAATGATGAGAGTTACGATGTAGTTTATCTTGATTTTAGTAAGGTCTTCGATAAGGTACCTCACCAGAGACTGTTAAATAAAGTCAGGGCTCATGGAATAGGAGGGAAGGTTTATGATTGGACTAGGGCGTGGATTTGCGACAGGAAACAGAGGGTTACCATTAACGGTAAAAAATCCGAATGGGGTAATGTTACCAGTGGGGTTCCTCAAGGTTCAGTTTTAGGCCCGCTTTTATTCATTATCTACATCAATGATATAGACAATGGGATAACTTGTGACATAGTTAAATTTGCGGATGACACTAAAATGGGACACACAATTAGGACAAGGGAGGATGCTAGAGCACTGCAGGAGGATCTCAACAAACTGTCAGCTTGGTCAGAGAAATGGCAGATGAATTTTAGCATCACCAAGTGTAGCGTGCTAAGTGTAGGAACTCGCAACCCATTACACGGGTATAGTTTAGAATAGGGCTCGCAGGGTATTAGGTTTTATTACCAGAACGGTAACCAACAAAAGTACAGAGGTCATCCTCAGACTCTATTTAGCGTTAGTTAGGCCACACTTAGATTATGGTGTCCAATTTTGGTGCCCACACTACAGAATGGACATCAACTTGCTAAAATCAGTTCAGAGGAGGATGACCAAGATGATTCAGGGACTGAGGAACCTTTCATATCAAGATAGGCTGAAACATCTCAACTTACATTCACTAGACAAACGAAGAGTGTGGGGAGATCTGATAGAATTATTAAAATGGGTCAAGGGTTACAACAAAGGCGATATAAGTAAAGTACTGAAAGTTAGTCAGCAGGATAGAACACCCTGTAATGGATTTAAATTAGAAAAGTATATATTTAGGAGGGAAACAGGCAAGCATTGGTTTAGTAATAGGGTGGTGGGGGAATGGAATAGACTCGGCAATCACATAGTGAGTGCAGGGACGATAGCTTGTTTTAAGAGTAGACTGGATAGCTACATGGCCGAGGATGACAGGTGGTAGTGGGGGGGGGGAGTGGCGGGGCAGAATCTGGAGCTGCCCTGTGTAGGCAATTAGGCCTCTTGCTGTCTCCCCATGTTCTTATGTTCTTATGTTCAAACACCTGATCCATGTACCCTCTGCCGCTCCTAACCCCACACTGCTCCTCACCAACCATACAATCTGTCCCGCATCGGTCCCTATCAATCAATACTCTCCCACACACCTTGCCAACCACGCTCAACAAACTGATACCCCTAAAACTACCACACTCGTACTTATCACCTTTACCTTTGTACAGTGGCACTACACATTCACTCCTCCACTCCAAAGGGACGGCCCCCTCTTTGAAACACTCGTTGAACAGCCTCACTATATATATATATATATATATATATATATATATATATATATATATATATATATATATATATATATATATATATATATATATATATATATATATATATATATATATATATATATATATATATATATATATATATATATATATATATATATATATATATATATATATATATATATATATATATATATATATATATATATATATATATATATATATATATATATATATATATATATATATATATATATATATACTTTTACAACGAGCCCAGAAGATATAATGCTCTAACTTGGTTAAGTTTATCACCGACAATTGAAAAGGTTTGTCAGCTGCTTCAACTCGGGTGGGTGTTGCCCCCAGGGGGTGCCAAAATACCCCTTTTTGAGGTTGATTTTACTTTTCAAACTATACACTTCAAACTTTGTATATAAAACTATGTATTTATTCTTAATAATATGGCGATATAACTCACAGAATATTTAAGGGGGATGAAGGGGTCAGCTGCCCTTAAAAAGACCCTAAAAGTGTTGGATTTTACCCCAAAAGCTACACTAATCATATTCACTCAGTATAATGATAAAATGCAGTAGATATGAATCTACTAATAACTGACACTATTTCTCGGTGGTAAAAGGGGGTCAGCTGCTCTCCAAATTTAGTCTGATTTTGGCCCTTGGGGTAAAAATGTCTTACCCCAAGAGCTACACGTACCAAAATGCAGTAGCACAGAGTTAATCTGTCCAAATTGATAATGAGACTAAAACTGACAACATTATCAGGTGGTAAGATGTGGTCAGCTGACCTCCAAATTTTGCCCATTTTGACCCCGTGAGGAAAAAAAAGACAACTATGAGTTACAGTTTTTATATTTATTATATAGTTACTTTAAGTAACAAAAGTAATGTTGGAGTAAAAACTGACTTATTTTTCTGGTGGTAAGATGGAGTCAGCTGACCCCCAAAATGTGTCCTATTTAGTTCCTAGGGGTAAAATAAAATAAATTGTTCGTACAACATTCAGATTTCTACCATAGGTAGAATAAGTAGCTTTTAACTAATATTGACATATTAACTGACATGATTAAAGGGTGGTAAGTTAGTGTCAGCTGACCCCCAAAATTTACATCTCTTTGTTCCTAAGGATAACAACAACAACAACAAAAACTGTTCCTACAACTTTCAGATTTCTACCATAGGTAGAATAAATAGTTAAACCGATGCTGACATTTAAACTCACTTGATTTAAGGGTGGTAAGTTAGGGTCTGCTGACCCCCAAATCTCCCCCTCTGGTTCGTAGGGGTAATGAAATAAATGATGTTCTTACAATTTTCTGTTAGCAAATGCCTACCTAAGAACTTACTCTAAAATCAGATATTTGTCAGGGCTGACCGGCCTTAAATGGTACTCGGTTGTTTGATGTTCTCCTATCTACCAAACTCGTGTCTCGTGTTTCCGCTGATCCGAGACGACAGGTTACAATGAGAGAAAAAAATAATCTGAAGCCAGGCTTCATTCACAGATTCATTGTCTCATTGCTAGTATAATAATTCATTTGGAGGTATTGTGGGGAGTGTGCTGAACACGGCTCCTCAGTCTCGCCCTCTCCAGCCATGTACAACGAACCAACTCTCGGATTTCCCGTATGTAAGTATTTTCATTGTTTGTATTATGTTATCTTTTTTTGATATATACTATCATTGTATGCGTATATAGGTATACTTGTTGTGATTATTTATAGGGTGTGTGTGTCATGGTATGTACATATGGTGGTGTATCGGTGATATAAATCATACGTTAAAGAGTAGTGATTCCAAACCTTGGTGGAACCCCTCCCATGAATTTTCATTTTCCAAGGCACCCTTGTTAATAGTGTTCTAATGCAAGATATGATCGTCTGTTTTTTTTAAAGTTATTAAGCAATGTATACTGAGTTTGGAATTCAAGATTGCATCAAATGAGCTAATATGATAGACTTGGTGAAAAGTCATACTGTAATAGCACAGGATTATTTTACGATTTTTTGGAGAACCCTTGGTGATGGTCGGAAGCCCCAGGGTTCTACGAGCTCCTAGTTGGTGATCTAAGTTATAGAGTGTTGATTGTCTGTGTTTTTATTATTAAACTGTTTTTTTTATGGCTGCACTGTGTGGCTGCTTGGTGCTGTGACGGCCAGGATAACAGTACCTGGGTTTGCACCAAACGAGAGGGAAGGCTCGCTATGAGGCTCTGCTCATAGGGGTCGTGCAAGCAAAGTCGTGGTTAACTGCATGGTGTGGTGTAGTCAACTGACATGTGTCAAACGCATAAGCCGGAGTAGTTATGCAAAGCGTAAGTGGTAGTTCCCATTTTGTTTTGCTTAATATATTATCATCTACTTACTTTGTTTTTGCTTGTTAGTTATTGTTTGACGGCAACATTATTGACACATACGTGGAGCACTTCAAATCAAGGTATATCCACAACTTTCTATGTACGTACCTAACACCATTCGATGAACTTTTCAGAGAACATGTGTATGATTTCTTTGGAAATCTAAAAACACGGTTTATGACGATGGATGAGGGCGATGTAATATCAGGAGGTTAGTGGTTTCATTTTGCTAATTTAGAAGAATCAAATTCTGAGTATTTTTTATACTTTTTTTTATTACTGTTACTAGTTTGAAATGCCGATGTTAAAAGGTTCTTTATCATAACTTTTAGGTGATGATTTGTCTGGTGATCTCAGCACAGACAAGATTGCATCAAATAGTCAAGACCATCCAGCAATCCAGTCACTGTCGTCAGGTCAGGAAAGCAATGAATTATCAGACAATCAAAACACTAAATCTGCGCCTGGTAAGTCATTTAACTCGCTGCACACTTTTTCTTGCAAAATGCTTTATATTGTGATACACTATACATGTAAAACTATTGTTGTTGGGGTTCCCTGCATGAAACATGTTTTTTTGGTGTAAGGGATGCACGGGCGGGGTGAATAACGGGGTACAGTGAGTTTTTCAAACTTTAAAGCACTTTATTATTATGAAAACCAAGCACCAGTTATATTACAATATAATTATAAATTGTGACAGTTGATAACAAATATAATTGAAAACAGAGTGACTGTGGCCTGATAAGGGTACTGTTGTGACTTTTCAGATGAAATGCTGTGTTCCTTACACATCAAGAGCAGTGATAAGTATCAAGATTTTGGTAGAGTCATTTGCTTCAAAGATGACAAGTTGGCAAAATGCAAGGAAATATTAATGCTACGAAAACAAAAAAACTTGAAATATGCTGACATATCCCTGCCAACTGTAGTAGACAGTATCCATGGTTATCACCACGAGTGCTATAGGAAATTTACAGCATTACCAAAGGCTCACAGATCTGCAACCAAACCTTCGTGTCACATGAGCCAAGAAAATCCTTCATGTCACATGAGCCAAGAAAAACAATCACTAAGCTTGAACGAATCGGCAGCAACATCGAAAGAGGGCACATGTGATTTCCAGCCGATGTGCTTGTTTTGTGGATCGGCTAGAAAAAAAATTAAAAACGTGGAGCAAAAATTAGTTTCAGCTGAGACAGCCCAGTTTGCTGCAAACATTCAAGAATATGCTGAAATGAAAGGGGATGAAAAATTGTTAACACAGATAAGAGACCAGGATTTTGTTGCAAAAGGATTGAGGTACCACGCCAACTGTCGCTCACTGTACCAGAGTCAAGCAAGGCAATGTCCAAAATGGAAATCAACCAAGGACAGGGTACATAAGCAGAGAGAAAGAAGTTCATAGAGAGGCTTTTGACTCATTGATATCTTACATTGAACAGAATGTAATTGAGAAGCGCGAGGTGCATTTGTTAACTGACCTGAACACCTATTATACAGCCACTGTTCATGAAATAGGTGGTGAGGACTTTCTACATGCAACCCCAACAGCACAAAAGCTGGATGAAAAATTAACCAAACATTTTGGTGAGAGGATCGTGGTTCAAAAGGGAAAGACAAAACGTGGAGGTATTGTCCATTCGTCTGAGATGTCAAAAGAAGAAGCACTTGCTTTCAAATTTGATAAACTCATGGATATTAAAATGAAAATCAGAGATGCAGCATTGGTACTTCGTGAAGCCATCATGAAAGCCCCACAAAAGCAAATACCTTCAAGTCCGACCATGCAAGATATAATTGGTGGGGAAGTTGATGTCCCGGAGTTAGTCCAAGACTTCTTCAAATACTTAGTTGGTGGTCCAGACTCAAGAATATGGAAACAACCAGGAAAACAGCGGCGAATCAGGGCTATTAGTCAGGATGCAGTATTTTCTGCAACATCTGGTAAGAAAAAACCAGGAAAGCATCTGATTACAGCTCTGGCTATGAAGAGCATGACTGGGTGTAGAAAAGTAATAGAAGTGCTGAGCAGAATGGGTCATTGTGCCAGTTACCATACGGCTGAAGAAATAGAAACTGAACTAACATTTTCGGTCAAAAATAATGACAACGAAATGCCGTTTGGTATGCACTCAGGAAATGAATATGGAACTGGAGTAGCCTGGGACAACTTTGATCGATTTGTTGAAACTATGAGCGGCAAGGACACACTTCATGATACAGTTGCCATAGCGTACCAGCTCGTTGAAGCTAAAGCCTCAGCCCAAAAGCCAGAGTCAGATAGAATTCACCATGAGAATATTACTGAAACAAAAGCAAAAGCATCCCTGCCAACAATTGGAGTCGGCCTAAGCAAGAAAAGGCGGCGTTCCTATGAAACTGAAAGCTCTGAAATTCAGCCTTATCATAAAAAAAACACGCCTAGAAAACGCCGGGTTACTGGCTGCCGATGATATCAGACTTCTGACAAGTGAGGAAAATGTAGACTTAGGGTCATGGAAGAAAGATGTTCTCTGGATGTTGGATGTGTGGCAAAATCCAAATACACCAATGTGGGCAGGATGGAATGCAGAGAGAGTTTATGACTGTAGAAAACAGATGCAAGTTTGGTATTTGCCACAAATAAACCAATCACCCACATCAAATGCTGTCGTTGTTGAAACAATGAAAAGGTCACAGAAATTAGCAGAGGAGTCCAACAAGTCTTGCATGGTTGTCACCTACGACCTAGCCATAGCAAAAATAGCTTTGCAAATACAAGCCCAGGAAAAGCCGTTATTTGACAATCTCTTCATTTCACTTGGGTCATTCCATGTGGAGAAAGCATATTTTTGTGTCATGGGAAGCTGATCGCTGAATCTGGTGCCCGCACATATTGAATGAGTGCGGTGCACTAGCAGTGGGCTCTATAAACGGATTTATCAAAGGAAAGCATTACAACCGCTGCAAGAGAATTCACGAACTGCTTGCGGTTTCTCTGGAAATACTCTTTTTTGAATGGTTTCAAAAAAGCCAAAACAACCCTGACATAGTACCAGTGCTTCAGAATGAGCTAAAATGCATCAGTGATTCTCCAGATATCAACAAATACCAACATTCAAAGGAAGGAAACGACATATTGGAAAGATACAGAGACTTCTATGAAAAAACACTGGCCGGGGACAATGGAAAAACTGCACAGTTTTGGTGTAGCTACATCAGCCTGATGCACCTGTACCACAGATACAGCCGCAGTGTCAGAACCGGAGACTTGGAGGTACACAAACACATTGCTGCAAATGGCAAACTATTTCTTCGCCTTGAACCATCACAACTATGCCCGCTGGACAGTAAAGTATCACGATAATCTACTGAAGCTTAAAGAAACACATCCAGAAATCTATGAAGAATTCAAAGACGGACTGTTTTCTGTTAAGAGAACCAAGAAGCCATTCTCTGGAAGTCCAATTGATCTGACATTGGAGCAAACTATAAACAAGGATGCTGCCAGCCAGCGGATTGGAATTGCGCAATGACAAACTCCATATCTGCAAGGCAAAGATGGGCCGAATCTCATTTCATTCGGACATCCATTCTGTCACATGTATTTCAAGAAGCTGGCATGCATAAAAAAGAAGATGTAACACATGGGCTGAAGAAGCATGCAATTAGGAAGGACAACAAAACAGTCAAGGACATAATCTACATGATAAAAGAAACAATGAATCCATTCACTGAAGACATAGACTCCAAACATCTGTACAATATTGGGACTGGAAAAACTGCTCCAGAGGAAGTAGAAAGCTTTCTCCTCAATGTCAGGGAAGCAGGTGAAGTCCAGAGAAAGAAGTTCATGAATGAGTGCCGCCAAGAGCCTGGAAGGTTTCTAGCAAAGATTACTCGGCAAGAGGTGTCAACATTTGCAACTGCAGGAACAAAATCAAAGAAAACAGATGTAAAAAGAGTGGCAGCATGTATGGTCCGTGACTTGTTTGGTAGCATTCTGTATGCTTCAGTAGAGAAACGCATCGACTTAGCAGAAGTGCTAAAATATCCTCTGACACCTGTACCATTATCACTCTGTCATGTGGATGGTACAATGCTGAAAACACCAAAATCGGCTCTGATGCAATATCTTGAGAACAAGGTGAAATCAAACTCTCCGGAACACATCGATGTCACCATAATCGATGCATCATTTTACTTCCATCTATTGCCAGGTGCAGCCCTTCCCACGAAATTTGGTGGGATATCATGACACATTTTACGGAAAATCAAAAGACTGTGAAAGAGCTGCAAGGGATGGATCTGTTGATTCATTCAAAATAACAGGTGGCAATCAGAAAAGACCAGCCAATTGGATGAGTGCTTTACGCAAAGCAGGATTTAAAGAATCTCTGGTCAAGTACTTGGTTGCTAGTTGGTCAGATGATTGCAATGTGAAACACTTGGGAACCAAAACCTTGTATGCAAATGATGGCGACACCTGCTACAAATATGTGGTGGAAGGGAATTCGGTCATGAAATCAGAAGAATCAAGATACAGCAATGACCACGAAGAAGCAGACGCAAGAATGTTCTTCCATGTGCACAAGATAACTGGACAGAAAAACATAGTGATAAGAACGAATGACACTGACTGCTTAGTTATTGGTCTTGGATCTCAGTCAAACTTCTGTAATCACAAGGTTTGGATAGATGCAGGACTAGTCTCAAACAATACACGAAGGTACATCGACATGACCAAGCTTGCAGCAAACCTAGGCGAGTCATTGTGTTCAGCGATGCCCGCATACCATGCATTCACTGGCTGCGACTACACTGCAGCATTTTCCCGAAAAGGAAAAGTTCGGCCACTAAAGATCTTGGAGAAGAACGCCAATTTCCAGAACTCTTTCACAGCCTTAGGGAAGGAACAAACCATATCAGATGAAACTTTTTCATCAATTGAGAAGTTCACAGTTGAAATGTACGGTAAAAGGAAAAGTCAATTCATCAATGATATACGATTGGAATTATTCCTAGAACGGTACAAACCTTCTGGTAAATTGGATGTAGCGCGCATCAGCTGTTTGAAAAAAATGGACGGAAGCACCCTCCCACCGTGTCACAATGTCCTGAAGCAGAAAATAAAGAGAGTACACCTCATAGCTAACAGGTGGAATTCTGTTGACCTTGCTACTCAGAGTCCTATCTCGCCAACAGAGTCTGGATGGACTTTGGGATATGGTAGTTACCAGATTCTTTGGACAGAAGGTGACTTGTACCCCAAGACAATCGACGTGCTGCAGAATGACAAGGATGGCTCCGATGATGAAGATATTAATGACTGCACAGGTATGTACTTACTTTTAATGAATAATCGCAATATTAATCTATTTCATTATTACTGCTGTGTTAATTATGGCAGATAATTGAAGGCCATTGATAAACCCATTTTTCAGGATTGAACGTATAAGAAACTATAAAACAATCCAGAATTACAAATAACTCGTTAAAGTTACTTCACATATTAGCAAAAGTAGCATCCTCGGTTGATTTCAGTTAAAATAAAATTTTCTTCCAGATGACTTGGCAATGGAAAGTGACACTGATGCAGATGATACTACTGACGATGAAACTGAAAACAGCGAGTGACTGTAAAGACCAATGAATACACGTTAACATATTGAGAAACAATATACTCTTGAAAAAATATATGTAAAATGTCTTCCATACTCTATGCTATACTATATGCATCAGGTATTTCCAACGAATGCTAGTTTTTATGTCTGCCTTAGTTATGCTCCTTCTACCTATAGTAGAAATCTGAATCCTCTAGGAACAGTTTTTTGTTGTTGTTATCCTTAGGAACAAAGATATGCAAATTTGGGGGGTCAGCTCACCCTAACTCACCCCCCTTAAATCCTTAAATCAAGCCACTTTAAATGTCAGCATCAGTTTAACTATTTATTCTACCTATGGTAGAAATCTGAAAGTTGTAGGAACATTTTTTTTTGTTGTTGTTGTTATCCTTAGGAACAAAGAGATGTAAGTTTTGGGGGGTCAGCTGACATTAACTTACCACCCTTTAATCATGTCAGTTTATATGTCAATATTAGTTAAACTATTTTCTCTACCTATGGTAAAAATCTGAATGTTGTACGAACAGTTTTTGTTGTTGTTGTTGTTATCCTTAGGAACAAAGAGATGTAAATTTTGGGGGTCAGCTGACACTAACTTACCACCCTTTAATCATGTCAGTTAATATGTCAATATTAGTTAAGCTACTTATTCTACCTATGGTAGAAATCTGAATGTTGTACGAACAATTTATTTTATTTTACCCCTAGGAACTAAATGGGACACATTTTGGGGGTCAGCTGACTCCATCTTACCACCAGAAAAATAAGTCAGTTTTTACTCCAACATTACTTTTGTTACTTAAAGTAACTATATAATAAATATAAAAACTGTAACTCATAGTTGTCTTTTTTTACCTCGCGGGGTCAAAATGGGCAAAATTTGGAGGTCAGCTGACCACATCTTACCACCTGATAATGTTGTCAGTTTTAGTCTCATTATCAATTTGGACAGATTAACTCTGTGCTACTGCATTTTGGTACGTGTAGCTCTTGGGGTAAGACATTTTTACCCCAAGGGCCAAAATCAGACTAAATTTGGAGGGCAGCTGACCCCCTTTTACCACCGAGAAATAGTGTCAGTTATTAGTAGATTCATATCTACTGCATTTTATCATTATACTGAGTGAATATGATTCGTGTAGCTTTTGGGATAAAATCCAACACTTTTAGGGTCTTTTTAAGGGCAGCTGACCCCTTCATCCCCCTTAAATATTCTGTGAGTTATATCGCCATATTATTAAGAATAAATACATAGTTTTATATACAAAGTTTGAAGTGTATAGTTTGAAAAGTAAAATCAACCTCAAAAAGGGGTATTTCGGCACCCCTGAAATCAACACCACCCAGTTGAAGCAGCTGACAAACCTTTTCAATTGTCGATGATAAACTTACCAAGTTAGAGCATTATATCTTCTGGGCTCGTTGGGTAAAATCACCCGTAGCTAGCTCTCGGACTATATATATATATATATATATATATATATATATATATATATATATATATATATATATATATATATATATATATATATATATATATATATATATATATATATATATATATATATATATATATATATATATATATATATATATATATATATATATATATATATATATATATATATATATATATATATATATATATATATATATATTAAACAAAGGAGGCAGCTCAAGGGCACACAAAAAGGAAGCAATAAAAAAAAGCCCGCTACTCGCTGCTCCTAAAAAAGAATCAAAAGAGGTGGCCGAAAGATAGGTCAATTTCAGGGGGAGAGGTGTCCTGATACCCTCCTCTTGAAAGAGTTCAAGTCGTAGGCAGAAGGAAATACAGATGAAGGAAGATTGTTCCAGAGTTTACTCGCTTGTGGGATGAAAGAGTGAAGATGCTAGTTAACTCCTCCATGAGGGATTTGGACAGTATTGGAATGAGCTTCAGTCATGTGGTGTGGGGCCGCGGGGGGGCAACACAGCGGTGGAATTTAAGAGGTAGAAGATTTGATGAGAGGAAGAGCCTCTTGACTCTACTCTGCACAAAAGAGGTGTAGTCTATGTGTAGCCCCCGACACGTGAGATGCATACTCCATACGAGGACGGACAAGGCCCCTGTATATGGATAGGAACTGTGCGGGGGAAAAAAAATGGCGGGTGGAGAGGTGTCTTGATACACTCTTCTTGAAAGAGGTCAAGTCATAGGCAGGAGGAAATACAGACGAAGGAAGAATGTTCCAGAGTTTACCTCTGAAGGGGATGAAAGAATGGAGATGCTGGTTAACTCTTGCATAAGGGGTTTGGACAGTATAGGGATGAGCTTGAGTAGAAAGTCGTGTGCAGCGGGGCCGCGGGAGGGGGTGAGGCATGCAGTTAGCAAGTTCAGAAGAGCAGTCAGCATGAAAATATCGATAGAAGATAGAAAGAGATGCAACATGGCAGCGAAAGTTAAGAGGTAAAAGGCTGTCAGTAAGAGGAGGAAAGTTGATGAGACGAGGAACCATATACTCCACTCTGTCCAAAAGAGCTGTGTGAGTGGATTCCCCCCCCCCCCCCTGCCCCCCCCCCCCCACACACACGTGAGATCCATACTCCATACGAGGGCGGAAGAGTCTCCAATATTGGAAGCATCTGTGCGGGGGAGAAGAACTAGCGGAGACGATACAGAACGCCCAACCTCGAGGAAGCTGATTTAGTAATTGAGGGGATGTAAAGTTTCCAGTTGAGATTTTGAGCTAAGGATAGGCCGAGGATATTTAGTGTTGAAGAAGGTGACAGCTGAGTGTTGTCGAAGAATAGGGAATAGGTGTTTGGAAGATTGTGTCGAGTTGATAGGTGGAGAAATTGGGTTTTTCAGGCATTACAGGACACAAGGTTCCTTTTACCCCAATCGGAAATGATAGCAAGGTCTAGGGTTAAGCGTTCTGCCGCCTCCAGGCTGGAGTCATTCTATACTTTGTTTCATGTTATCTGTCCACTCACAGCGTCAATCTCCATGGGTGTGGCACCTGCGCATTGTAGCTCAAGATTGGGTGAGAATAATCATGTCCGATATCGTTGGCCACGTGCGATTAATGGTCAAACTTTCGTCAGTAATATATATGAATGTTTTTATGTACAAAGAAACCATGACACGTCCTTATGTACATCCCAAACACGCCGATCTGCATGGATAACACACCATACAGGCACACGAAAGACAAGCTTGTGTCAGACAGCGAAGGCAGATCATACGCGAGCTAACAACAGGCTTAAAATAATAACCTTTATTTCATTCAAGATACAGAAAATACACCAGGTTCTTTAAGTGTAAGAAAAATGTTCTTTAATAATTCCTTGCATGTAAATCACGTGGCTAATACTTGACGCAGCAAGAAACATTACTGATGTGAGGCTTGGCTATTTCCATCGTGTGCTGTACGGCATAGTAGCGAGGCACATCGGCATGTTTGGGATTTATATGCCAAGGTGTGATGTTTTTTGTATACGTAAACATTCAAACATATCCTTGCAAATAAGGAATGAATATTTATCGCCACAGTTTCTTTTCCCTCCATCACGAGGCAGCAATGCGCGTGTGCCACGCCCACACTCGCGAGTGGACGGATGGACCGAACCCGACTACAGCAGAAGTGGCAGCAGTGCCACTGGCACTGACATTGTCACTGTTATCCCCGCCACTATTGATGCTGTTACTGCCGCTGATAAAAGGCTCATTACCTTTGGGACTGTTAATGACCAATATTACTATTATTAGATCATTATTATTATTATAAACATTATTATTACTATTATTATTATTATTATTATTATTATTATTATTATTATTATTATTATTATTATTATTATTATTATTATTATTATTATTATTATTATTATTATAATTATTATTATTATTATTATTATTATTATTATTATTATTATTATTATTATTATTATTATTATAATTATTATTATTATTATTATTATTATTATTATTATTATTATTATTATTATTATTATTATTATTATTATTATTATTATTATTATTATTATTATTATTATTATTATTATTATTATTATTATTATTATTATTATTATTATTATTATAATTATTATTATAATTATTATTATAATTATTATTATTATTATTATTATTATTATTATTATTATTATTATTATTATTATTATTATTATTATTATTATTATTATTATTATTATTATTATTATTATTATTATTATTATTATTATTATTATTATTATTATTATTATTATTGTTATTATTATTATTATTATTATTATTTTTTTTATTATTATTATTATTTTTAATATTATTTTTATTATTTTTTTATTGTTTTTATTATTTTTATTATTTTATTATCATTATCCTTATTATTATTATTATTATTATTATTATTATTATTATTATTTTTATTTTTATTTTTATTTTTATTTTTATTATTACAATTATTACCATTAATATTCCCCTAACTATTACTATAGTTTTTTTTAAAGTATGAAGCTTCTCGTCAGGGAAGTTGTCGTGTTTGTCGTCAGTAATTATTGATATTTTTAATATGTTTTGGACGGTGAATATTAACTGTGGTGTGTGTTTGTCTCCCCGACACACACACACACACACACACACACACACACACAGACACACACACAGGAGCTCGTCACCGTCGTAGAGGCAGGAGACGAGGTCAGGGTCAGGGACGTCCTTGCCAGGGGAGGAGACCCCAAGGTGACCATCCCCATGAAAAGTGGTGTGTCGTATTGCCTTGTGAGCTATGCTTCCCGCAATGGCCACCCCCACCTCCTGCCCTGCCTGCTGGGGGCGGGGCTCAGGGTGGAGGGCAGCGGCACCGACGACAAAACACCACTGATGGTGGCTGCCTTGAATAACCACAAGACGACGGTAGAGAAGCTCCTCAGTCTTGGTGCCGACCCGCTGGCTGTTGACAAAGGAGGTGAGTGGGTGTGGTGCTAGTGGTGGTTTTTAAGGTGGTGGTGGTGATGGTAGTGGTGGTGGTGGTGGTGGTATTGTGGTTATGGCTTGGCTTGGATGTTTGGATAGTTAGAAGAGAGAAAGAAGGAGGGATAGGGGAGGATAAAGCTGGAGGAAATTGTAAGGAAGAGATAAAAGGAGGCGGGCTGTCCGCCTTGCTTTTTATGTTTTATATCTATCTAGGTGTGTTGGTGTGTGCTCTGCTCCTGCTTGGATTTGGGTATATACATTTTTTCTCTGGTGTTATGTTGTGTATTTTTTTCAGGTGCTCCTCTGCATGGGATATATTTTGGGTGGGTTTCCTTTACCATGAATGTTTTTTTGGGTCTCTCATAATTGCCTTTGAGGTTCGTAAAATGATGATCCTGAAGTGCTCTCGTTTTGGTGAAGATTTTGTCGGCTTGTGTGTGAAAAGTGTAGTTTATTGGTTCTATTCCTGCTTCTTCATGTAGTGTATCTGCGTTCTTTGTGTATGGGTGTCTTTCGTTGAATGCAAATCGGAGGGTTTGGCTTTGTATCCGTCGTAGTTTCATTTTGTTTATGTCGCTTATTGTTACT